>NC_047679.1:33437025-33515310 GCF_011762505.2 Arvicanthis niloticus
AATGTTTATTGGTTGAATAAGACAAGTATACCTACCTATATACACACCACATTGAAAGAAATTCTGGATTGTTTGCTTAGATGAATTAGATTTTCCACTGAATGGGCCTTCTTGGCTGTCACACTCTTGTGGGCCAGGCTGTAGCTTCATACCAAATTTCTATTCTCCAGTTTCTTCTCTAGTTAAAAGAATCACAGGTCTTCATTTGAAATACCAACTCCCAGTGAAACCAATACATTTTTCATGATATTTTAGCTAAGTTAAGTTATATAGTCAATGAGTCTACTTAAGTATTGGGTGGCATTTAGGCACTATCTTGGAAGGGAGATAACATGTGTTCCTTCCTTCTTTCATTCTGCTGCTTAAAAGTTAGATGGGATGGCTAGACTCTGGGTAGCTGAACTTAAGCTTTAAAGGATAAGGACTGTAGTAATAAATATTACTCCAGTGCGGGGCTTCTTCTTGCCTTTGACCACTTATGTTCCTAGATGAAACATATACACACAGCACTTAGCATTACAATAAACAGTAAAAGACAAAACCTCAACAAGAACCAACCCTGTAGATGATAGTGTGTGTAGCTATGAGGAGTTTGAGTACTTTGTGTCTTTGGAGATGTCATGTTAGCTCTGGGTTGCTTATGTATAAAGTTGTATTTCAGATGTAAACTTTTAACTATTAGTTTTAGGGCTACTGTACTATGTCTAACCATATTTCAATCAGATACAACTGTAGCCTTGTAAAATATACAACTAGGAGAGATGTCTCAAACCAGAATGCCCTCCTTTCTTTTCCCACTTTCAGGTTATAAAACACTCTATAAGGCCATGAATTCTCTGTCTCCCAGAAGCTTCCCAACTTGGATTGTGTTCATGCTAAATTTTCTTCTCTTTATCCCATCCCATCCCATCCCATCCCATCCCATCCCATCCCATCCCATCCTATCCAATCCCATCCCATCCTATCTCATCCTATTCTTGTTGTCCCCCAGAAAACACTGCCCAGATGTGGGTTTAAGCCTATGGAAAGTCTGTATTAGCTAGCCAGCAACTATACTCAGGATTTCTGTGTAGCCACAAGCCTTTCTTGGGGTGAGTTCTTAAGCACAAAAACCATGTTCTGGATTGATATACTTCAGTTAGCAAGAACAGTTAGCTACGAATGGAAGTACAGAAGCTAAAAATACAAGGTTAGTACATTTAGAGACTTTCCCAGAACTATGGAGTTTAATGGACTAGGTCTTTGTTTTAGTTTTGGCAAGTGGTATTGTGTAGGAGTTGAGTTTTTCAGCCTGAATGATGGTACTTCCATCATGGAGTCATGATGCTAAGGTCTGGGGGGGGGGGGTACTGAGATCTGGGAGCCAGTTATCTCCTCTCCTCTCCTCTCCTCTCCTCTCCTCTCCTCTCCTCTCCTCTCCTCTCCTCTCCTCTCCTCTCCTCTCCTCTTTTCTCTCTTACTTTTTAATTTTTTTCCTCAATGCTGGGGATGAACTCAGCATTGCTCACATGAAACAAATGTTTGGTTGCTGAGCTACATCCTCAGGCCTCTTATTATATATTCGTTCAGAACTATGAAAATAGTTTAACCTGGCTAGCAGTCTTCAATGTCTGATGCTCCCTGCTGCTTCTAGAAACAAAAGCAGTGTCTTGTTGCTTAGCCAAAATTTCCCTTTCTTGGCTTCTCTCCTTCTGGATACTTAAGCCTGACTTTCTCCATGTGGCAACGTGAATACTTAGAGGTTGAATGACTGCAAGGCTTAATCTGAGGAGTAAAGTAGGAACACATACATTCTACAAGTATATAATTCAGAACCTATTACTAGGAGACAAAATTCATAGGAAGGTTTTGGAGACACAGGAGTGGGACATGGCAAGAAAATGGGTTGAGAGGCAGATTCAAGACATAAATGCAAACCAACATTGTTACCATCAAAGAAGGTGGGCAGATATCTTTGGCAGTCCTCTTCAAAACACATGTCGACAGCTCTGGAATTGTTCTAAAAGCACACAGAGAGTAAGACATATGTCTTAGAAGGCAACCTGAGTTGGTTCTCAGAGCCAAAACTGCAGGAAGGCACAGGAAGGGTGGCATTGCAGGAAGGGTGGCATTTGGTGAGATGGCCTTGGGCTAAGTGCTCTCTCTCTCTCTCTCTCTCTCTCTCTCTCTCTCTCTCTCTCTCTCTCTCGATGAAGTAAGATTTCATTTCCTTGTTTCTCAAAGTAAGCTGGCTGAATTGGTAGTTTTAAGAGGTGATAAGTCAAAGATTCAAAATCCTATATCCTTATGTGATTCCTCTCAGTTTTCCTTGCTTTCAGCCTTGGCTAGGGATGACCACACCAAAGGAGAAGCTTCTTCAGTAATGTAATTTCACTGGCTTGAACTTGGTCTCCTGTTTTGACCAGCCACACATCACCAAGAATTTCAGTAGTACTTCTGGAGATTTTAGTTGTGATGCCTAAAACCTGGAAGAAAGAGGTCTTTTCAGGCCCCAGATGTGTGTCATGGGCTGGCATAGAGACCTCACATAAGGTGATGGCACCAACACTGGCAGCAGCTGTCACCTGATTAGCCTAATCTCCGTGAGGTCCTCCTTAGTGAAGACAAAGCCCACACTCCCCCAAATATGAGGCAGCAGTTTCTCCAGTGCTGGTGTCTCTAGATGGCCTCTCACATCATGGTGTTCTTACCTATCAGCACCACAACCTTCCCTTGAAGGAACGTGGGGATCTTCTTCATCTGCTTGGAGTCCACCCAGTCTACTCCCACAATGAAGCATTTTTCGTAATCATCCAAAAGTTGGATGATCTTAAGGAAAGTAGTTGGACTTCCCAGTTTGACCTGCCTTCCTTGGGCATAAGGATAGTATGTCAGGGATTGCCATGTAAGGTTCAAAGAAGATATCACTCTAATGAGTACCCCTGGGGGAGAGCCACTTAGAAAACATAAATTAACTCTGTTGGTATTCCTGTGGGGTTCCCATCCCCCTCAGGACCTTGAATCCTTCTTTCAACTCTTCCATAAGAATCCCTGATCTCTCCAGGTGGTGGTGGCGCATGCCTTTGATCCCAGCACTTGGGAGGCAGAAGCAGGCAGATTTCTGAGTTCGAGGACAGCCTGGTCTACAGAGTATCAGGACAGCCAGGACTACACAGGGAAACCCTGTCTCAAAAAAAACAAAACAAAAAAAAAAAAAACAAAAAAAAAAAAAAAAAGGAAAAAAAAAAAGAATCCCTGATCTCAGTTCAATGTTTGGCTGTGGGTATCTACATCTGCTAGGCTTGTGTCTGCAAGCATAACAGAGTATCATTAATAGTGCCAGGGATTGGTGCTTGCCCATGGGATGAATGGGTCTCAGGTTGGGCCAGTCATTGGTTGACCATTCCCTCAGTCTCTGCTCCATCTTTATCCTTGCCATTCTTTAGACAAGACAAATTTTGTGTCGAAAGTTTTGTGGGTGGGTTGGTGTCCTTATTCTTCCACTGGGGTTCTGCTTGGATGCAGGAGGTTGCCTCTTCAGGTTCTGTGTCCCTGACTCCTGGGAGCTCTCAGAGACTGAGTTGCCAACCAAAGAATGAACACTAGCTGGAACGAGGCCCCTGGTAGCAGACAGGCAGCTCAGTCTCCATGTAGGTCCCCCAACAAGTGGGGAAACCCATGGGATACCCTACCCTCTCAGAGAAGGAGAGTGGGGATGGGAGAGGAACTCTGGGAGGGGGACACTGGGAGGGGGCAGTATTTAGGATGTAAATAAATAAATTTAAATAAAAATAAAAACCATAAAATATTTTATGCATAATAATACAGTTAACTTATTAAATAATACTATAATAGAATATATATATATATATATATATATATATATATATATATATATATATATATATATTTCAAGACAGGGTTAAGACAGGGTTTCTCTGTGTAAGCTTGGCTGTCCTGGAACTCACTCTGTAGACCAGGCTGGCCTCGAACTCAGAAATCCACCTGCCTCTGCCTCCCAAGTGCTGGGATTAAAGGCGCCACCACTACCTGGTGATTTGATATATTTTAAGACTTAAAATGGATTTTGTTTGGTTACATATAATGTGTTTGTCTGTGTACATATACATTGATACTCAAGCTCAGACAGTGGCAGAAACCCTGGAGTTACAGGTAACTGTGATCCATTTGAAGTGCATGTTGGGAACTGAATCCAGGTCTTCTACAAGAGCAATACCAGCTCTTAAACACTGAGCTATCGTTCTAGCCCAATAATTAGATATGGGTTTAAACAGAAAAACAAAAAGAAAAATTTCAGGTTACAAAACATGCCCCCAAAGTTTTGAAAAATCACTTTTTCTTTCTTTTTACTTTTAATTGATTAGACTGATCAATTTGTAGCCTTAGCTGTTTTGGAACCCACTATGTAAACCATACTAGCTTCAAACGCACAGAAATCCATTCATCTGCCTGCTCTGTTTCTTCCTGGTACTGGGATTAAGGGCATGAGACACAATGCTTGGGTTATTTTTAGATTGTGTGTGCGTGTGTGTATATTTATGAGAGAGACAGAGAGATGGAGAGAGACAAAGATAAAGAGAGTATGAAAGAGAGGCTGTGTGTGTGTGTGTGTGTGTGTGTGTGTGTGTGTGTGTGTGTGTGTGTTGGGGAGGGGTATGTATAGAGAGTGCAGAGAACCAGAACAGGGTGTTGAGTCCCCTATAGCTGAACTTTAAACTGCCTGATTTGGGTGCTAGGAACCAAAATCAGGCCCTCTGAAAGAGTAACATGGGCTCTTAATCACTTAGCCATCTCTCCAGTTCCCAGATAGCCTTTTCTAGGTGAGTCAATAGAACAAATGCCTTCAGTGACTCTTTATGTCTAATTTCTGTTACAATAATGGTCAATGGGGCCACAAAGAAAACAAACAAAACATTCTCAATTGCTGCCTCAAATGGTTACAAGTTGCATTCTTTTGGAAGGCAAGAAGGGTTCTTGCTACTTCAATACCCAGAAAGTGGTATTCACTTATCAGGGCTAAACTTTGAACTCAAAGTCTCTGAGAAGCATGTGATGGGAAAGAGAAGTGGTTTGCTGAACTGAAGTGGTTTGCCTTCTGTCCCTTCCAACAGAAGTCTCATGAGGAAGAAAGGAAACCACCAAGAAGGCATCAGTGTAACTTCTTCCAGAGACGAGCTTCTGGCATGGGTTGTGTAACTCCTTGGTGATATTTAGAAGTAACTGTGTCAAACTGGGAGAGGAGCAGTGTGGGGGTCTGTGGATGTAGCTCAGTGGCAGAGCATTTCTCTAGCCAGCATAAGGTCCTGGGTTCCATTGTAGCACTGCAAAAAAGTAATATTTAAAAAATAGCAGATTTTATGCTATGTAGTAATAGTCACATAACCTAACATTTAACATTTTAGTAACATCTTTTGACAAGGTCTTACTGTGCAGCCCAGGCTAGCTTCAAATTCATAATCCTTTTGTTTCAGCCTCCTGAGTGCTGGTATCATCACCATGTTGGTTGTTGCAATGACTTTTTAAGAAGAAAAAAACATGAAATCAATACTGAAGATTGAACTCCGAGCTTTATACATGCTAGGAAAATATTCTATGAAGATATATCCCTGGACATATAGCAACTACTATTTTCAAAAGAGTTACTTTTTTTTTTATTTTATGTGTAGGTATTTTTGCCAGTATGTATGTCTATATACTATGTGCATGGTGGAAGATCCTTTAGAAGTGGAGTTACAGAGAATTGAGAGCCACTATGCTGGTGTTTGAAATTGTCCCTGATGTGCTCTAGGAAACACACATGCTCTTTAATCACTGAGCAATCTCTCCAGCTTTCCCATAGTCAGCCCTTTTAAGTGTACACTTCAGTGGCATTAAATAAGTACACTCTTATCAGCATTAACCATCTCTCAACATTCTCTGTAAGACTGTATCTTATGTATCTGAGACTGGCTTTGAACTCATTACATAACCCGGAGCTTCTGCTCTTTCAACTCCTACCCAACAAGTGCTGAGATAACAACCCTGTCAGATTTATGTAGTGCTGGAGGGCATAGCTTCCCACATTCTAGGGAAACCTTATATGAACCGAGCTCCACCCAGAGACTGTACCATTCCTCTTTCTGTCTCCATTAGTTTTACTACCCTAGGTTTCTCTTATAAGCAGAATCATAGTATTTGCCCCTTTCTGCTTATTTCACTTATTATCTTCCCTCATCCCATTTAAAGGATGAATAATATGGTATTGTATGTTCATGTACAAATTGTTTTTAGAGAAAAATGTTAGTACACCTCTCTCTCCCTCTTCCTCTCTCTCTCTCTCTCTCTCTCTCTCTCTCTCTCTCTCTCTCTCTCTCTCTCATGTGTGTGTATATGTGTAAAACTACAAAAATATATAGTATGTTGAAAGCTGTTAATTTTTAACTTTATCATTCATGTTTAGGCAACTGATAGTCTTTTCACATATCAGGTGTTAGAGAAAAGAGGTAATATAATGTGTGGGGACCTGCAAGAGAATTCCTGGCTTTCATATAAGACAACAAATGTTACACCAGAACAAAGGAGCAGATAAATTTTCCCCTACAAGGTGTCAGACAGATTGCTTTAAGGTTAATCTTTGACCAGGCTTTTAACAGCAATAAAGTCAGTAGTGTCTGGATTGGTGACCTCTGTGGCAGGGTGTAAACTTCCATAGATGGAAAGTGGGTGGGCCAGTGACCACAGCTGAATAAACATTTTGCCCCAGATTTGGAAGCCTAAATGTAATCACCTTTGAACTGTCACTTATATTTGTCATACCAAAGAAAGATGCCCACCTTTTGAGTTCTGTGGGTTTTACTTAATTGATGGTAGACTGCTTGAATGAGATCTGGGTTCAATTCCCAGCACCATATAAAGTGGATGTGGTGGCACACTTGTGTAATCTCACCACTTGGGAAGTAAAGTTCAGATCAGCCTGGGCTATATAATGAGTTCAAGGCTAGGTAGGCTGAGCTGTATGAGATCCTACCTGGAAAAATCTGATGCTGCCAGATTCTCTTAAAGCATGACAGGGGCAGTTTTCACAGCTCATAGTGCTCTGTTGGAAGACCAAAAGGCCCTGCATAAGAAAGAAACTATTCTTATCAGAAAGAATAGTTATACGATTTACTCAGCTACATATCTGATATGTATACCATCAGTTCTGATGGCACACCTACTAGTGGCTATTCTTTGGCCTGGCCTTTCTCACACTGTGGTGGTTAAAATCTGAGCATATTAAGAAATAACTAGGTAAAAGGCTATGGCCTCTTTTCATAAGTCACATAGTGTTTGTTTTGGGTACAATCTGTTAGATCAATGGTTCTCAACTTGCCTAATGCTGTGACCCTTTAATACAGTTCCTCATGTCATGGAGACCTCCAACCATAAAATTATTTTCTTTGCTACTTCCTAACTGTAATTTTGCTACTGGTATGAATTGTAATGCAAATATTTGATATGCAAGATATCTGATATATGACCCCCATGAAAGGGTCATTTGGCCTCCAAGGGGTCGTGACTCGTGACTCACAGGTTGAAAACTGCTGCATTACAAGGAAGTTCTTAAGGCTGATCTGAATAGCAAGGGAGAAGAGGACTGCCAAGGTCTTACAAAAACATGAGTAACCAGAATAATTGCTGTGCTCATTTTTAGTGCCACCGTGTTTGGCAGTGTGTTTCTGAGGTGGGAAGCATCTAAGTATGGCATGAGACTGTCTATGAGATAATGACTGAGTCCCTGAATACATAACATTGATAACCTCAGCCACCTGTCCTTGTAATGACTACTTTTCAGATAGAAATAGACATATTTCATTTAGAACTGATTCATTCAAAAATCAACTCCAGGGTTCCTAAATACAATTTGGTGGGAAGCTGGGAAAACTAAAAATTAGTATCATTATAAGAAAGTGACACCTCCAGGCTGGTGAAGGGTCATGGCTACCACAATTTTAGTACATCCATTTTGTAAGCCACCACAAAGTTAGAAACGTTGTAAAATTTGTCTAGCTTATCTGATTCACTAAAGGATTAATTATGAAAAGAAAAAAAAGCAAGCAATGAGATGGCTCCCTTGAAAAAAATCTTTTATTTCATACTCCCAAAATCTTTATTTTTGTCTTAATTTCTAGTTTTATGGACTTAGATACAGCACTAAATTGAGATGACTTTTAGTGTTGTCACCTCTGAATTATTAATAGGACTAAAAAACTTATTTTGTCTCATATCTATGCAAGTCTTGATATGTTCTAAGTATTCTAATTATTATTGGCATATGTTCATTGTACATGGTACTGAGCTTCATAAGGATATTTTCATGTAATTATATCCACTTCCCTCTCCATACCATCTACCTTTTCCTTTCTATCCTTTCCGTCTTGTTAGTCCCCTATATTCCCCTAAACAGGTTCACTTCTCCTTTCATGTCACATATATGTATATATATATATATGTATATATACAACTTCATGTATCTATATAATATCCAGGATTCATAAATAAGAGAAAATGTGGGGGGTTTTTGAGATTGACCTAATTTGTTTCTTTTGACTTCAAATGCACTATATAGTTGAGAATGATCTTGGACTCTCGTTTTTTATGCTTCTACCTCCCAGGTGCAAGGATTACTGGCATAAACCACTAAGCTTGCCTTACTTCTTTGCTTTCCCACTTAAATATATTGAGTGGGAGTTCTGGATGATGACTCAACAATTAAAAGTATGTGCTGGTAATGGAGACCAATGTTCAGTTCTTACTACCATGTCAGGCAGCTCACAACCATGAATAGCTTCAGTTCCATGGGAATACAATGATGCCCTTTCTGACCTTTGTTGGAACTGTATGAACATGATGCACATACATACATACATACATACATACATACATACTTAGTTAGTTACATACACAGACATGTGTTTCCCTTAAAAATCCCATCAAGTGTTGCATTCCTAATCCTGTCTGATGAAGGCAAATAAGAGCTGAGAAAGGCATTTAGAGAGGATCTGAGACATAAAGAATGAGAGGAAAATGAGGAGCTGGCAGCTCTGGGGGCCAAGTTGCTAGTGATGTGAAATTATCCCATGCATTCGAGGAAAGAATCATTTGTTATATTTCACTACGTCCCCAGCATAGTTCAAAGGGAGGGGATTCATCATCCATGTCTCTAATCTTTGCATTTTAGGAATTAGCATTACCCATTAGCATATCATACGAGGAGAGATCAGGATGAAATAGTATAACGATAGATAAACTATATATAGTGAAAGTCCAATAAGGATAATAATGTCCTCTCATGATGACTGATGAGAACCCACTCAAACAAAAGTGGATTTAAGTCAAGACCCAGAAGACAAGGAGTTAGCCTTGAAAAGGTCCCTGGCTCAACCTTAACATAGCCTACTCTTGCAACTAGGTCTTTCTTTGCTTTGGGCTGTCCTACTCATTGCAGGATGTTTGATAGTGTCCTTGAGCTCTGCCTACAGGAGGCCAGTAGTGACCCCTCCCAAATTGAGACAACTGAAAATTGAGATCAATAAGTTGGAGTTATCTAACTGAGAAGAACCAGGACCAGACAAAGGTCCAAGAAGGAACATTAATTGCAAAGGGAGGAAGGCTGAACAGGCCTGTCCAACCTCAGCAGCTCCGGCTCCCTGCTCTCCCTGTGAGTGAGTTTGTCTACTGGGACAAAGTAGTAGAGAGGCAATAGAAGAGGAAGTGGGATGGCCCTGAGGGCTGTGTGCTTCCTCATTCAAAAAAGGTCAGCTGCTGGCTGTTCTTCTGCCCCTCTTTATAGCCAGAACAGGACCAGATAGTCCAAGAGTTCATCTGGGCACACAGTCAGGCTTTAGAAAATTGGCAAATAGATGAACTTAAACTCCAAGTTTTTGTTATGTTGAATTTTGTCAGCTTCTAGAAAGAAGTTAATGAATTTAAATAGGCTACAATGCTATAAGCAATTGAGCAAGTATTGCTTGGAATCTCTAAGAATATTTTTATTTTATTTGATGGAAATCCTTCCTTGTTCTGAAGGTTACCTATAATGACATATATATAAAAGGGGACAGGGTCGGGGTAAAGTTCAGGTAATGCAGGGCACACATTTTTTTTTTCTGGGATAAAAACAGGTGACATAAACTATATAAATGTAACAATTTTTAGAGGGGTAGGCATCAAACCTCGGAACTTATGCCTACCAAACATATACTCGTAAGAATTTTAAGGCGTGGTTTGGTATTGTCATGAATATTCATGGGCTGGAGAGATGACTCAGAGTTTAAGAAATCTTGTTCTTGTTGAGGACCTGGGTTAGCTTATCAGTACCCAACCTACGGCTCACAGCTAACTGGTGTCTGTAACTGCCGTTCTAGGTAATCTGACATCTTCTGCCCTCTGTAAGCACTGAATGCTACTAGTGCACATACATACAAAATAAAAATAAATAACTCTTTTTTTAGAAAGAATATCCACAATGGGATGCACTAGATTTCCAAAGCTTTTTATTTTGTAAAATTAAAACTCTGTACTCTCTGACCAATTGTTCTGTGTCACACACAGTAGGCAAATACCTAGTACCTACCATCTACTATCACTTTTTGCAACATGGATACCTTTAGATAGACACTCTACAGAAGTGTGGTTGTGGCAAAATTACTCTTTCACAACTTGACATAATGTTTCTGTGGCTTATTTATTTTATAGTATGGTACACCAATTCTTTCCAACTTTAGTATGACATTGTGTATTTGTGCCAACACATTTATACATTCATTTAAAAATTATTACATTTTTTTTTTTACATATTTTGTATGCATGTGGTATGGGGGTGTGTGAACATACCATAGTACATAGGTAAGCCAAAGGACAACTTGTAGGACTAAGTTGTTGCCTTCTGAGTATTGAGCTCATGTCATTAGACTTGGTGGAGGGTGCCTTTACCTGATGAGCTATTTCACTGGCCCTATCTATTCATTTTGTGGTGGGCATCTGGCTTCTTTTCACTACTTGACTACTGTGCGATGACCATGAATGAATCTGGAAATAGGAAACATTTTATTGATATACCACACAATTTTCCCACTTAAAAGTATACAATTGATTTTTAATATATTTAGGGGCATACAATCATCCCTTTGCTCCCCCTCCCCACAAAAAAAACTCTCAAGAAGCCACTCTTTAGCCAGGCAGTGGTAGCACACTTCCAACACTTGGGAGGCAAAGCTCTGAGTTTAAGGCTAGCCTTGTCTACAGAATTCCAGGACTACACAGAGAAATCCTGTCTCAGAAAAAAAAAGGCCATTCTCCAATTACTCTTCCCCATAATCAATTTATATGTGAAGTTGACCACAGTTTCCAGGTATTCAATCAAACACTAACTGAGTCATTCTTGGTAATGCCCAGCTTTCAGAAGGCTAAGGAATGAAGATAATGTTTTGGAGGCCAGCCTGGGCTGTAAAGTGAGATCCCGTCCAAAAGACAAGCAGACAAATACAAAACTGTAATCTGTATACTGCTGTGAAGGGTTTCTTATAGATGTGATTAAAGTCTCGAGTTAATTGAATCCATCTAAGAGGGTCTGCTTCAACCAGGTGAAAGGTTTTCCATAGAAATTCTGCCAGTATACTTCAATTTCAGCCTGAGAACTCTTGCTTTCTAATTACCTGACCTGTGGATTCAGGCTTGCATACACTGCCAGTAAAGCCAAGCACTTGCAGTAAATTTCTCAGTATATGTCTCATACTTATTCGTTTCTGTCCTTCCCTCATGGTCATTGAGTAATCTGTTTGCAGGGAGGACAGGGGAGGTATGTCTGCCACAGTTAATTTGTGGAGGTTGGATGACAACTTTAAGGAGCTGGTTTCATCTTCCACTGTGTGTATTGTATTGATCAACCAGCCAGCCTCAGGCTGTCAGGCTTAGAAGCAAGCACCTTTATCCACTGAGTCGTATTCACTAGATTTACTGCTCTCTTAGAAAAAAGAGACAGGGTGGGCGTCAGGGTCTTTCATGCAACCCAGGCTGGCCTTGAATTCCTATGTAGCAGAGGATGCCCTTGGAATTCTCGCCTCTTTTCCTCTGGAGCACTGGGGTTATACATGGGCATCACCACACACAACTTATAAAATGTTCCTTGTACTGTTTCACGAGTTAAACTCTCTGATACTTCCAGTCCTCTTCACAACCCTCTCCAACATAAAGTCTTAAGTAACACTGGCCTCCTTCTATCCCCACAGATTTGTTTCTTCTCGCTATTTCAAATGAATTGGTTCATACAATCTGTGCTTATTTGTGTGTGTGTGTGTGTGTGTGTGTGTTGTGTATGTGTGTGTGAGGCTGACTTCTTTCATTTGGCTTAAAAACGATCTGTTTTTCAATTTAAAAATGTGTTTATTTATTTTAAACTATTTTTATGTATATTTTGACTGTATGTATATCTGTATAACACGCACCTTCAAAGATTAGAAGAGGAAGTCAGATTCCTGGGGACTGGAGTTAGAGTTATAGAAATGGTTGTGAGCAGACATATAGGTACTGGAATAAATCTGGATCCGTTGGGTTCCCTGAGCCATTTCTCTGGTCCAATAGGGTTAACACTAGAAAGAAAATTTGAGAAAGTGTCTCAGTATGTGTAGCCGACTAGGCTGGCCTTGAACTAAGAGGTCTGCCTGTCTCTGCCTTCTGAATACTGCAATTAAAGGCATGTGCCATCAAACCTGGCCCTCATGTGGCACATCTGAAATGTCATTGATGTAGTATGTGTATTAGTACTTTGTTTCACTTATGACTGGATAATATTCTACTATATGGAAAAGTTTGGTTTATCCATTTTTATCAGTTAATGAGTGTTTTTCCCCACTGTGTGGCTACTGTGAGTACTGCACTATGAATGTCTGTATATATGTTTTGGTGTAAACATCTAATTATTTTTAGTTTTGTTTATGATGATGATGGTGGTGGTGGTGGCGATGATGATGCATGTGTTTGATGTGTGTATATGTGAAAGAAGGCATGCCTGTGGAGGTCAGATACAACTTTTAGGAATCAGTTCTCTCCTTCCAACTTTACATGGGTTCCAGGAATCAAACTTGGTCATCAGGCTAGAGAGGCAAGTGATTTTAACCACTGATGCAACTTGCCAGCTCTGCTTTTTGTTTCTCTTGGTATTTACCTAACACTAGAATTGCTGGGTCATAGAAGTCAATGCTTATCACTTAGGGTTTTTTTTTTTTTTTGATTCACTGTTATTAGGTGTGTGTGTGTGTGTGTGTGTATATACTCACACCATAGCACATGAGTCTTTTCTTTGCTTCTCTCTTTTCTAGGATACCAGGATGTAACTCAGGTTATCAGGTTTTTGTAGCACACTGAGCATTTTGTCTGACCCTATGCTTAACACTTTGAGGAACTAGACGACTAGTTCTCCACATGCTCATGTACAGTCGACATTCTTATGTTAACTATCCTAAGGGTGTGAAGTGAAGTGACATGTCAGTGTGGTTCACGAGCATTTCCCTGATGAGTAATGATGGTGTCTTTTCATGTGCTTAGTAGTTATTTGTGTATCTTTTTCTGAAAAATCCTTTTCCAATTATTTGTTTTGTTTTAACTTTAAAAAAACTGTTTATCACCATTCAAGTTCCTGCTTTCCTCCCGTTTCTAAGATTAACTCCTACACTGTCTTCTGAGAGTCTTGCAGTTTCAGCTCTTGCACTCATGTGTATGACTCCACTTAAATTCTAAAAGTTTATAACACCATTTACAAAAAGAGAAACTGAAGAGAGAGTCCAGTTGTTAAGAGCACTGGCTGCACTTACAGATGAACACTCTTCAATTCTCAGCATCCTCATGGAAGCTCACAACCAACCTCTAATTCCTGGCTGTCTGATGTCCCTTTAGGCCTCTGCAGGTATCAGGCCAACATGTAATGCATAGACATACTTACAGGCAAAACAGCCATACACATACGATTAAATGAAAATTCAAAAATTAGGGCTGAGGATATAGTTCAACTGGAAAGTACTTGCCTACCATGCATGAGACTCTGGATTCAATCAGTGCCACAAAAAGAAGAAGAAGAAAATAGAAACAATTACGGTATTGTGTTTAAAACAAAATGTGCAATGTGTACTCTTTGTGAATTCTGATCTCAGCTGAGAACAATATTTGAAATGAGCCAGTGCTCACTCTGTAGGACAAATAGATGCTTTCATAAACACGTCACTCTTGAATGGAGTGCAGCTTATGACCTATTTACTTATAAAGTAGCCCTAACAGCTTGCCTTCAGAGCGTGGGGGAAGGAGGAAAGATTCCACTGTGAGAATCAGGGCAAAAAAAAAAAAAAAAAAAAAACTAATTTGGTCTAAACAAGGGTGCTTAGAATTTTCTGTGTCTCTCAAAGACTACTTTCTCCTTGCTAAAAGAGGATAAATAAAACTGTCTTTTGATGTCTTGTGACCTGGAAATATTTAATGTAAACATAATAGCTCTTTGATTTCTATAAAAGGAAAGATGGTTTAAGTTATACAAGCCTCATCATACCAGGCTGTTTGTTAAATATAATTCATAGGACTCATGGTATAGTTGTAATCCTGGCTTAGTTTCATTTTAGCAAAGGCACATAATGGGACCAGCAGGGGGGAAAAAGACACAGGCTTCTTATCCTCCTTTTTTTCCTTCTAGCCTAGTGGGGGTGGGGAAGTGTAGCAACATGTTCTGTTCTCCAGCAACAAAAACACAGGCATATGCCCAGTACATGTGTTGTTGCTACCTACAAAGTGTAGCACCAGGATTTTATTTTTTATTTTATAAGTTTACATTAATTAATTAATTAATTAATTAATTAATTATATTTATATGTGACAACACACATTTATATGCATATATGAGTGTATGTATGTGTACGTATGTGTCACTGTATACATATGGAGCTTGGAAAACACCTTGTAGAAATTTGTTCTCTACTTTCACCACATGGGACCCAGGGATCAAACTCAGGCTATCATGCTCGGAAGCAAGCACCTTTACATGCTAAAATGAACTATCTAACTGCATACAGAACCCAAGGCTTGGCTGTGACTGGTGGTGCTCACATGGTGTTGTGCAGCAATTTTCTCCCATAAAATATTCCATCTCATAGGTAAGTTTGGTTTTGAAGCTCAAGAAATAAACAACTCAAATATTCAGGAAGTCTTTCATATTGACCACTTGCAGTAGGTTTTTCTTTTTCCAAGAGTATATATGTTACAAAATTGGCCGGGAGACTGTCTCAGAAGACCCAAGATGCCTAAAAGACACAGAGAACAGCTGACATGCTTAGAAGAAGGATTCTCCAACCCACCCAGCTGCCAGCAGACTGTACAGTGAGTGTCAAGTTCCCAACTTGTTACTCATGCTGGGCTGGGCCTTGGTGATGCAGCCAGCTGTCTTTGAGTCATTTCTACTCCTGTAACTGACCCCTTACCCATACTCCTGTATGTAACCCCAATGAAACTCATTAGTTCACCAAGCTGGATTTTGGTAGTATCCTTACTTTGATCTGCCATCATTTTTGTATTTGGGGTAAGTAGACATTTGCTTATATCTCCCCAGGAATAGGATCACACAGCACATGGGCATGGACACACAGCAACTGTCAAAAGTAGAGATGCCCAGAAGAAAGCCAGATGTATGCCATAACTCGTATCATACATACCATCTATATGATCTGATACAGTGGGCTTTGCTGCCTCTGCTTTGTGAGCATAGGAGAAGCTTCCTCTGTAAGTGGACCTTTTCATTCTTATTTGTTTTGTGGGAGGGTCTCATGTATCCTAGGTTGGTCTCAAGTCTCAAACTCACTATGTAGTCCTAAATGGCCTTAAACTCTTGATCCTCCTGTCTTAACCTCCAGAGTGTCAAGATTATAGGGCTACATCTGGCCCTCCTGCCCTGTCCAGTTCTCTCCTCCTTTCCAGTCTCCTTTCTATTATTAAAACATGCAAACCTTTTTAACGTACTTGTACTATTATTGAACATATCAATACTTGTAACTTTCTGAAGACCTAACTTTTCAGCCCTGAGAACCTTTTCTATTTGAACTATTATATATATCCCTTACTAGAGAGACTCAAGGATGTTCTATTCTACTAGTTCCCATGCAATCTTCTCTGAGTGTCATCTCAATGGTCACAGGCCAGGTATCTTTCTTGCCAGTGTTCTCTCAGTGTTGAGCAGATATAATGGTATATTTCAAATGTGTGCCATTGGAATTCTTGACAGAGTAGAATATCATTATGATTCAGATTCAACCAGAGCCTTTAGAATAGTGGTTCTCAGCCTGTGGGTTGAGACTCATTTGCAAGTTGAATAGCGTGCATCCTGCACATGAGATATTTACATAACGATTCATAACAGCAGCAAAATTACAGTTATGAAATAGAAAAAATGTCATGGTTAAGGGGGATCATTACAACATGAGGAACTGTATTAAAGCATCACGGTTAGGCTTTAGACTCTAAAGTTTAGAGGTTTTCTGAAGATACGTTATCTGGTTGATGGTCACTACAATTAGAGTATGTGTCTGTGTTTCTAACCTCCACATGTTATAACAGAGGAGCTTGGCTGAAACATGCATTAAGGGCCTTCTAGGCTCTGTGGCCTCTCTGCATCTGATTTGTTACAAAGGAGGGAGAGAAGTTATTTATATTTCAGACTTGAACACTAACTACATGAGACAGGATAATCACAGGTAAGTGCCACTATAATGTAACAGTGCAATGTATATAACAGAAAGATATTTCAGGTCCAGGCACATGGCTCATCACAGAAAGGCACTTGCTGTTCAAGCCTAGTGACCCTAGTTTTATCTTGCAAATCCCACAGTGTAAGCAGACAACCACTTGTACCAGTTGTCTTCTGACTTCCACACATACTCTGTGACACACACCTCCCCCATCCCCATGTACATACATACAATAATGAATATATTTTAAAAAGCCATTTTAAAAAATTGGCTTCATATAGTGATTTTGTGTGAAATAATAATTAAGGGAAAAAACCAAATGCAATTATTAAGGCAATATTTTTATTTATTTTGTACACAGCAACTTTTGAGGTAGAGGAAAATAATTAGGAGATATATACCTTCTAGACAAGGAATATTGGCTTTTGAGGGATGATTTTTCCAAGGTAAGTCTACTTCAAGTTCTATGTGCAGTTGCTGTTTCTCCCTTTGAGTATCTTCTGTCTCTAATAGATCCATGGCTAGACAATTGGAATGTTCTTGATATATTCTTCTAGCTTACTCATTAGTATGTGTTAATGTTATTGTATATAGAAAATAATAACCTATTACTTTTATATACTAAGTACATGTAGCTAAGAGCATAGTCAGTGTTGGTAAAATCCTTCATATCCTGGGTAAATTATCAATGATATTCAATCTATATTTATCATTTATTTTCATAATAATATATGCCACTGTGTTTGCATTCTTGTACTCCCCATCCTCTTTCTTTTTCTCCTTTTTTCCTCTCTCTCTAGAAGTCCAGCTCTAAGAGACATAACACTTTCTTCTGGCCTCTGCAGGTATACACACACAAAGACACACACACACACACACACACACACACACACACACACACACACACACAATCTAAGAACAGAAAGAAATCCAAAGTCATAGAGAGTTCCAGGCAGATTGGGCTACGTGAGACTCTATCTCCAAAAAGGGGAGACTGGGTGGGTGGAAAGATGTCTTAGCGCTTAAGAGTGAGTATACTGATCTTTTAGAGGACCCGAGTTCAGTTTCCAGCACCCCAGCACTCATGGTTGACAGCTCACACTGCCTATAATTCCAGTTCAAGGGTATCTGATGATGACCTTTTGTGGACTATGCAGATGCCCCCATACAAATATATTTGTACATTAAAAATAAAATAAATATTTTTAAAATACAGACTTGCACTGCGGCCTAGCCTAACCTAACTAAACTCACCTCATTATCTTCTCAAATGCTGGGATTACAGGCAGGAGTCACCACAACCTGACTTAAATATCTTTTAGTAGTGGCTATAATATTTACTATAGTAGTAGTCTTAATTAAAAATCATGTATAAGAGCTGCATGATGTGTGTGTGTGCATGTGTGTGTGTGTGTGTGTGTGTGAGAGAGAGAGAGAGAGAGAGAGAGAGAGAGAGAGAGAGAGAGAGAGATGTTATGAAATAAAATGTACTTTAAAAAAGGCTAATCTGGGCTGGCTACATAAAATCTGAACTTGCATGAGTGGCATGGTGTCTATACAGAAGAGACTTAATCCAGTAGGCCAAGACTGCTTCCTTTAGAAAAGCCTGGGTGTGTCAAAAAGAGAGGAAAAAAACCCACCCATATTTTGCTCAAGTATGGAATCCGGATTTGTGGTTTTGTGTGTGTATTACATTTTGTGTGTGTGAAATAGAAAGGAGATGAAGACAGGGGAGAGAAAGATATGAAGAGAGGAAGGAAGAGAATAGAGTGCAATATAG
The DNA here is from genome assembly GCF_011762505.2 of Arvicanthis niloticus. Classification (NCBI taxonomy): domain Eukaryota; kingdom Metazoa; phylum Chordata; class Mammalia; order Rodentia; family Muridae; genus Arvicanthis; species Arvicanthis niloticus. The sequence goes on from NC_047679.1 coordinate 33,455,542, forward strand.
TTATATTGTGACCTGAAAGCAGGAAGTGGAAGGAAGGAAATCATCAGGGTGGGGAAGGCAGTGGGGGAGGGGAAAGAATAAGACATAGTATTATAACAGATACATAATAAACCACATAAGTTTTTATGCTAACTTCAAACATAGTTAACAAGGGTTTAGGGATATAGTTCTGTTAGAAAAGTGTTTTCACAAAGCCCTAGGTTTGCTCCACCACCCCATAATTTGAGTGTGGTAGCACCTTCCTTTAGCCCCAGTATTTAGGGAGTGGAGGCAGGAGTTCAAGGCCATTTTTGGCTACACAGTGAATTTGAGGCCATCCTGGGATAAGTGAGACCCTATCTCAAACAAGCAAACAAACAAATAAACAAATAAACAAATAAAAACAAAAAAAAATGAAAAGAGAATAAAGGGAAGATTGAAGTACAATAAGGTAGAAAAGACCAGTTATTAGATACTGATTTATTGATTCATTTAGTGATTTACTTCAAGCACTATATGTTCTGCCTATTTGCCAAGCATGACAACACAACATGAACTGAATAAATAGCTGAAACAATGGGCCTGTTGCCCTGGCCATGTAAACTTCTAAAATCTCTTGCTTGTTCCACCTTGTGATTTTAGATTCTGAACTCCGAATGCAACCAAGGCTTTTCAGGAGCTATCCTGGGTTTGATCTACTAACGACATTTCTTCCACTCTCATTGATGTCAGAGTGCTTATTCTAAAGAGACTCCTGCCACAAAATGAAAGAAGGAAGCAAAAGAAGGCAAAGGGATGGAAACAAGGAGAATGAGAGGGAAGTAAAGAAATTTTTTTAAAATGTAAGTTTTTCCTAGGTTTCACATTTTGCCTGTAACTGACTAACAAGATGGGGTCTCAAGGGAAAACCAGGATCTCAAAAAGAGGTCTGTGTTAAGTTAAGCATGTTTAGGTTGATGTGACTACAGAAAGAACCAGTAAGCACCTCCCCAACGTCACATAGGAAACAAGTTCAATGTGTGAGGCTTTTGAAAGGCTTTCAGAGAACTGTGGTCACTTCCAGTTTGCAGATTCTCTGCCATAGACTGATGGTGTACTATGAGCCTCTGATTTTCTTCACAAAATGACACAGCTTCCAATTCTAGAAACCATCTGGCCCAACAAGTCATAGCCTCTTTTCTGAACAATGTTGTAGTTAAGGTGTATATTTCTTCACAGAAAATTCAGAAAACACATAACACTTTTGACCAACAAAATGCCATAGAAACAAAGACATGCTGTGAAATTCTAAAACTTAAGAAAAAAAATAGCAAGAGCCGAGGTTGTAGTTCAGTGGCAGAGTACACATCTAGCCTACAGGAGACAATAGGTTTCATACCCAGCACTGTAAAACAAAACACTTTTCTTGGTTTAAGTATTTTTTGTTCCACACAGAAACATCCCTGGGTGCCATTTCCATAAGCATAAATAAGTCGGGACTGTGGTCACATCTGGAGATTGACCTGGAGAACCTTTAGTCTTAGGTGCTGGCTAATGACTGACATGGAATTTGAACCGAGAGGAATTGAAGTATCAGACAGGAGGTTTAGAGGATTAAAGCCAAAGGCCTCAGCAAGATTATTCCAACCAATGAGGAGCGAATCCTTTGTCACAAATATTTACCTTTTGTGAAAATTAAACCCTGAAAGAATCTAGTCTCAAAAATATTTGCTGGTTTCTCCACTCTGAAAATGCCTACTACAATAGCCTGGGTAAGCACATTTAACTAAAAGATATGATAATGGTGGTCACACAAGAAAGCAAAGTGTTCTTTATACACTAAATTAAAAACATTTGTTTTCAAAATTACATGTATCAATCTGTTAGTTGGGAGACACACTCATATGATATGGTGTGAGTGTGGAAGTCAGAAGACAACTTGCAGAAGTCTACCATGTGGGTTCTGGGAAACCAAACTCAAGCTGTCAGACTGGACAAGTGCCTTTACTCGCTGAGTCATCTCACTAGCCTGTATGTTTGTTTTTTAAGATTTATGGGGTGTGTGTGTGTGTGTGTGTGTTGTGTTGTGTTTTTTTATTTGCTGTTTTGAAATTTTCTGGCTTATTTGTATTTTGTTTCTCTGTTTACTTTCTAAAATGAAAAAAAAAAAAAAAAAAAAAGAAGAAAGGAAATAGAGTTCCCCGTGGGGAAGATCTGGAAGGAGTTGGTGGAGGATAATCTGTGATCAGAACATATATTATTAAAAAATCTTCAATAAAAATGTGCATATTTTCCAACATATGACCACAGTCAGACCATGTACATTTGCTCCTATGTGTGACCATTAGGAAATTACATGCATGTGATCACATGCATAAATACTAACATGTGACAGTGTTTGAGCTCACACATTTGTCAACGTACACATATGTGTGACATTTGACTATTCTCAGAACTTGTATATGTGTCAATACATGCATATATGTGACATGTGACAATGCATGGTATTTGCTTGCCTGTTAACACATACATAGGACTGATAGGTAATTGCTATTAAAACTTGCATGTGTGTCAAAACACATATGTACTAAGATGTGACTGTTTTCAGAACTTGTACACATATCAAAATGCAAATATGAATTCATGACCACTTTCACACATGCCAATGCACACATGAATGCCAACATGTAACCAGGTTCAGAAATTATATTTATGTCAAAATGCACATTTGGAAATTTCATTTATGGGATCACATGTATAAGTGCCAATGTGTGGCTGCCTTTAGAGCTGGCATACATGCCAACATGTGCCTATGTGCTGATGTGACTATCTTCAGAACTTGTATATGTATCCTGTGCATATATGACTTCATATATGTGAAGTCATGTGACCATATTCATAATTTGCTTATGTATTAATAGGCACAATTGTGCTGATATGGGAGCATGCTTGGAACTTACACATATGTAAAAATGTGTATATTTGTCAACATGTAATTTCTCTCATGTATCAATCTGTACCATGTACCAACATATAATCATACTCAGAACTTGCATGTGCATATGTTTCTATATTTGACTACACTATGTAATTGAACATGTGTGAACACTTGGATATGCACCAGTATGTGACCACACTCATAACTTGCACATGTGTGAAATGCATATGTATACCAAGATATAACCATGATTGTAATTGCACATGTATAAACATATTTTATAAATATATGACTATTTTTAGAACTACATGTGGGTGAATACACACAAATACACTACAATTTTGTTGCTTGTAACTTGCATATGTGCAACATATGCGACAACATGTACAGTGCTAAGAATTTTATATTTGTGTATATGTGCATATATACCAACAAGTGATTATGGTAATGCTTCCTACTTGCATCTATGTCAAAATGTATATATGGGCACACATATAACCAGGCTCAGAACTTGTACTCTCTTCAATTCTTACATGTGAGCTGACATGTGAACATTCTGGGAATGTGTTCATTTTGTACCAACATGTGACATTATTGGAGCTTATTCCATGTCAAAATGTGAATATACAACAATTTGTAACCATACTCAGAACATACACATGTTTCAACACAGGCATATTTGCTTGCATTTAACCACATCAGTAATTTCACTTGTGTGACTATGTGCCTATATGACAACATCTTACCATGCTCAAAATTTGCACGTGTCATTATGCACATATATACCAACATGTGGTGACAATCGAAAATTGTACACAGGTGAACATACACAGGTGTGCTGACATATACTGTATTTGGAAATTGCATATATGTGAACATGTTGCATACATATGTGCTGATATGTGACTGTGCTAAAATTTGCACATGCTAAAATACACACATATACACCAACATGTTATTATACTTCAAACTGCATGCATATAAGCATGCACATTTGTTTGGACATGTGATTGTACTCAGAACTACATGTGAGTGAATGCATGCATATGCACTGATATGTAACCATGCTCATAGCTTGTATGAGTGTCAATATGTCAATGTATGACCTGGGACCATGATTGGAACTTGTACATGTTTTGAAATATGCATATGAACCATCATATGACCACACTTGAAACTTGCCCTCCTGTCAACCCATACATAAGGGCACGTGATTAGTCTGAGAATTCTCATAAGTCAAGATGTACATATGTGTTGATATGTGACCAGGCTTGTAATTTTACATGTGTTAACATTTGTATATGCTCTGACATTAAAGTGAGTTAAGTAACACCATCTTTGCCTGACTCCTATTTTGTGTTTATTTAGACAACTCTCAACCGTCTACCCCTGCAACAGTAACATCTGCCTTGTCAACAGAATTGAGATTTTTATGACCTTGAGCATGGTCCAGATGCATTAACCACAATAGTTAATGTTGATATGAACATAAAGTAAAATAAATGCAGAAGGTACAAGTTTAAAAATTATCATGTTATGTCTGAAATAACTACTTTGTTCTGACAGAAATGAATGTTTCAAGCTCACTGTGACCTTTACCTAATTTTATGTAAATTTGTGGATTTTTCTTTTAAAAACCCTGTACACCTGAGCTTGGGCACGAAGAGACATTGAAGCATGATCCTGGTCTTGGTCTCGAGCCAATAAAAGATTCATATACTTTTAACTAGCTCAATCAGTTGGTTGCCTGCATATTTCTTGCATGAATTATTATATTTTTTGAGGACCCAAAGAGATTCCTCAAGACTTACTGGACTCAGCCTCCTACTGGGCTTTCCTGACTAGGAAGTAGTTGCAGGGGAGCTGCTCCCTGACAAACATTCTAGGTTTCCACTGCTCTGAGGAGTCCACGGAGGTCCAGAATTATGCCTGTATTTCCAGACACCAAAATGAATTGAGTCCTTCTGACATTTCTAGTAGGCAAGTCTGTACATCAAGTTCAATTCTGCTTAAGAACAAGCCTTTAGAAGAACCTTCTTCATGGAAGGTCAGACTTCTCTTGGAGCCTCCATAGTTTTGAGGAAGATGTGACCCTTTAGGGAGCTTTCTTATAGTATGAGGAGGGGGGAAACTCATGGTGAGGAGCCTTCTTTCCTTATCCCACAATAAATTGAGATGACAAAAGTGGAGGACTTGGTTTCCTCATTCTCCCTGTCATAAGATACCTAGTTTTGGTGTCAGTCTGGATGAATGGCTGGCTAACTGTGTGAGTGGTTTAGTGCACACTTGGCAAGCTCTGCCCAGAGAATTATTTTTACTATGTTTGTTATTGGTGGTTCTTTCTGGCTTTGTTCCCTTCCAGTTCTAAGAGAAGGGAGAGTTGAGCAGTTTCCTATCACTCACTTTGACTTAGCAATGGCCTCTAGGTGATAGGTGTCTTTATAAGAGGGACAATATTTATTGTTTTCTATGACTACTGACACACACACACACACACACACACACACACACACACACACACACACACACAGAGAGACAGACAGACAGACAGACAGAGACAGAGAGAGACAGACAGAGACAGAGACAGAGACAGAGACAGAGACAGAGACAGAGACAGAGTCAGACTGATTATGCAGAAGAAATCCAGCTGTGCCTGCTTAAAGTAAGCATAGCTAGGCAGTGGTGGCGCATGCCTTTAATCCCAGCACTTGAGAGACAGAGACAGGTGGATTTCTGAGTTCAAGGCCAGCCTGGTTTACAAAGTGAGTCCAGGACAGCCAGGGTTACACAGAGAAACCCTGTCTCAAAAAACAAAAAAAAGTAATCACAGCTGAACTTGCTAAACATTAACATACTTCCAAGAACATACTTCCAAGAAAGGAGGAGATAGGTAAGGTCATTAAACCTCCACTCGAGCTTCCAGTCACTCCTTCCTGCTGGTTGTGTAATTCATCCCTAATTGCAAGAAACTCAAGGTTTTCTGGAGAAATTAGTGTATACAGACTAAAAACTAAGGATGCAGTGGGGGTGGGTGTACCTATGCAGCCATAGAAAAGCTGAGTAAAACCTCAGATATCGCCTAAAATGCCACACACATTAGAGAAAATTTCTTATAACAAGTGGTAACTTTACTTTTTACAGTTCTACCACATGATATTTAAATATTTCAACCAAGAGATACATGTATATAAAAAGTTAAAATGGCTAAATGTAACTACAGATGTATAGTTTTCTGAGTACCTCCCTTCCTAGTTACAAAAATGTGTTCATTCAAGGTCATCAAAATCATTGAAAATCTTGCTGAAATGTAAACTTTCTTATTCTCAGGATATGTAAAATTGTTTGTGTATTTGTGTGTGTGTGTGTATGTGTGTGTGTTAAAAAGCTGTAACACTTCAAACAGCAAAACCTAGCTTAACACTAGTAACATAAAAGTTAAGTCTGTGTAGATGTAATTAATCTTAATTCACTACAGCAAACTATGTAGTTTGAATTCAACTCTGATTTAGGAAAACAAATAGAAACAGTAGATATGAGAAATATATTTAAAAGGATATAAAGTATGAGGCTATGCTTTTGGTAAAAAGGATTAAAAATATTTTGAACAAGAATAAATTTATATGACAAAATGAGATTTTTGTCCTAAGAATAAAAAAATAACAGATTAAGACAAAATCATGACAGCTTAAAGCCAAGTTGTAGAAAATCTGAGTAAGTTATAGAAGGTTTGATGAAGCATAGGACTTAAGGATGATGTGTATTTGATGATTAAGGTTTATAAATTCCCAAGGTTATTATGATCTGTTCATGCTTAGAAAAACTGACTGCTATATGTCTAATTACTTATGTCTTTGCTAGCTTCACTAAACTTTTCTATTTGGAAACACTGAGTCATGTACAAAATAAAAGACTGTGGTAATAATGAGGTTTCTAGTTACTCTATTGACTATATTTATGGTTTAAAATGCATTTTGGTATTAAATGGGCTTTAATATATACTTGGTCCTGTTAGAAACCTAGAAGCCAGCAAGCCTTTACACAATAAAGCTTAAGAAATTCAACAGTAAATATTTGGAGAGAGGAATCTTGACGTGCCTTCCTCCCTTTGGACTTATGTAAATATTAGCCGTATGCTTTCTGTAGGGCTACTTCCAATTGCCTATCCAAGACCGGACTATGACACATAATTTTACTAACTGTGCTGTGTCTAAAAACAACAGGTTTGTTTAAAAATTATATGAAGTTTTTAAATGAGTTATGCATTTGTAGCTAAATACTTGTCCATTTTAAACAATAAATTAAGAAGGCAAAAAATTCTTGCTTCCATAGTTTAGTTTGATTTGAATGTATTGATGGCCACCATACTCACAGGTGCCGTGAGTCCTCTTGTCCTTCTCTCTTATATCTAATGAGTGGGCCCTGCTTAGTTACCTTATTGTTAATTAGTACCAGCTTCTCCATAAAAATGAAAAATTTGAAAATAACTAAAAGAAATGGGGGAATGAAGTAACTAAGGTAATGCCTGCCTTGGCAGTTTATTTGAGACTTCCATGACTTTGACTATGATCCACATGTATTAACCAAATAATTAATGTTTATTCAAACTTAACATAAAGTAAAATAAATGAAGATGGTATAAGTAAAACATAATTGTCATGTTATATCTGAAATAATTACTATGTTCTGCCAGAAATGAATGTTTCAAGGTGACTCTGGTCCTCATCTGACTTTGATGTAAATTACAGTCTTTGTAGTTTTTGCCCACTCTTGGTCACTAGCCAATAAAGGACTCATATACTTTTAATGGGCTTAACCAGCATGGTTGTCTGTATCTTTCTTGAGTGGATTATTACAACATGTGATCATGTTCAAAATTTCCATGTGTGTGAACATAATCAAATTAGCCAATATGTGAATGTGCTTGGAAATGAACATTTCTAAATATATGTATTTGTGTGGATATTTGTCTGTAGTCAGCATTGCATTTGGGAATGTGAATATATGTATGAACATGTGACTGGGTACATAACTCACATGAGTGTGTGCATAGAGTATACACATTAGGGACTAACTTCAGAGTTACCAATAATGCATCAGTGTCATATTAAGGAATGAAATAAATATACCTCCCTTTGGAAAAGTTCTCTACTTAAGGCTGTCTGGATCTCCTGTCTCATTTCTGCTTGTAGCATGAGTTTGAATCTGATTGCATGAAGAAGGCCATCATGTGAATCTCTCTCTCCCCGTCTCCCTCTCCCCTTCCCCCTCCCTCTCCCTCTCCCCTTCCCCCCTCTCCCCCCTCACCTCCCCTCCACTCTCTCTACCTCTCCCCCTCTTCCTCTCCCCCTCTCCCTTCTCCTCCCCCTCCCCCTCTCCCCCCTCTCTCTGTATCTGTCTTGTGACTGTCAATTTCTGACAAAGGAATTAATTTTGTCTTTATTGAACAGCACAGAAAGAATCACATGGAGAAAGAATGGACCACTTGACAGAAATCTTTAACAGAGTTTTACAAGGTCCTCAATGGACCCAGACAACAGTGCTACAAATATCATTGTTTATTAGCTAATAACCATAAATGTATGCCTTCAGCCTTCATAGTGGATTTTAGGAGGTTGTTTTCCACCTCTGTATTTGTTGATTTTTAGAAAATTATACACTTCTTCTGGGTCAGGGGAATGGAAGAGTATGTAACTTAAGATTACAGCTATGTATTATCTTTGGTTGTAAAGGTTGGGAAGTCCAAGGCAAGTAAGTTTGGCTATTACATTGTTCTCTTACAGCCAGGTTACAGGCTGAGTACACAGTAGAATAGCAGTCTTAAGTGATCTCAAGGTGTATTATTAACTTTGGCTGTGAGATCCAGAAAATGTTCCTGTCTTTTAGAATGTAAGAGAGATTTTTCAGAATAGTGCATCATCACAATTCCCACCTTTTTAATTTTAATTAAAGAAGAAGCATGTCCATGAAAGTGGTCACCATGAAGAGTTAAGGTCAAGGGTTACACTGTAGGAGCACCCTGAATCAGCATCATGTCATGGTGGTCCTTTTGAAAAATTGGCAAAGGCACATTAGGAATTTGAGGAAGAGGTAGACAAATAGAATGTCCTTCCCCACAAAAGACTGTATCTTAAAATTTAATACTGAAATCAATTAGAAGTATTGCGCATGCTAGTTATCAAATACCATGTAAAGCTGTTTATTTTGAAGGTAAGAATTTAAAATTATTGCAATTTTAATAGACTGGAATCAGACTGTTGCTGCTGTGGCAATGATAACTATGAAGCTATGATAACTGCAATAATCATTCTGATGAATCTTTTTATGCATATGTGTTTCAGAGTATAATTGAGTTGATCTGTAGCAGATTCCTCATGCCCTGGATTAGTTTGATTAACGGGAGTCCCGGCTTGGACTTGTCTAAGAATTAAAATGAGGAGATAAAAATCACAGTGCAATGAGAAGTTTGATAAATGAGTAAGAAATAGAAGTGAGATATAGTATATATGTAGTTGAAATTCAGGAACATGTTTCTTCTTTTATTACCAGCTTGTCATCTTCTGTTGCCAGTTCATGGTATGGCTATACCAATCCTGGTGGAACCCAGAGAAAGCTTGTAGTAGAAGAATGTAAAAATGAACAGCCTAGGTTCCAAGTTATTAACTGAACATGACTCAGACCTTGGTGTTTTCCCTTGAGAAAGTATTTCTAAAATCATGAATTTGAACAAACCTTTTTGGTTCTTGTGGTTTCTTTTACCGAAGATACAAGGGTAAGACTGAGAAAAATGACTTTTAGAATTTTAAATATAAGCTGCTTTGCTAAGTTGATCTTGAGAAATTAAGCCCTTATCTATCCCCTTTTGTTTTAAGTATTTGATTTTTTTTTCAGTAATAGTGAGTTTGCTCAGTTATGGTTTGTCTTGGTGGTTATAGGGAATACCACGAGAGACAGGAATTTCCCAGTTGACAGAAGGAGATAAAAGTTTGAAATGTATGCAAAGAAACTATTGTCTGTGTTGATCTCATTTAGGACTCCCACTACAGAGAAAGCAGTCAGTAAATGTCTGCAAGCCCCTCAGATGTGCTCACATGTTTGGGCAACAGCATAGATAATCCCTGGAAAGTTATCAACACAAACAAGGACACATTTAGAATCTACAAAGGAATTCACATGAGTAACATCAAGTTGCTAAATATCATTTGGATGAAGACTCTTTTGAGATGGTGGAATGCATCTCAAGGGAGAGCAACAAATAATTCTCTGAGCTAGTATCTGTGATAATTGGACTTGTTTTGTAAAGCTTTAGCACCTTGATGAAAGAAGAAATATGGGAAACAAGAACCTTGTATAAAAAAAAGAAAAAAGGGCATAACAAATGATTTCTTACTGTGAGAGGGGAGGCAATTCTGTGGATCTACAAAGAAAGTTTTGAATGAAGATAAATACTGATAACACAATGAGTCTGAGGCCAAGATGACTTGAAATACATCCTATTGTATTTCAAGATAATTTTAATTTTCTTTTACAAACTTCTGAGGAATGGCAGACAGTTTTTGCTCTTTTAGGAGGACAAATCTCATTTCACCACCCTCTTACACTTTATGTAAGATTTCACTACTTCCCATTCAGACCTTTCTCCCATACATAAATCCACATGCAAGCTCTAATGCATTATATGTATATGGTAGGATGTCTTGAGCCACATAATAAAACTCACTGAACTGGAAGGACTAATCTGGGGATGTTTTGAAGGCAAACAGGGCAGCCAGAAGTTCCTCCCACTGTGTAGTGCTTGCTTCAGGTATAATAAGAGAATAGCACATTCCAGCATCAACATGCCATGTTAATGACTCCTTGTTTGATCTATTGGCCCCATCTGAAAAATTCTCCATTTATTAGAAGTTTTGGGGAATTTTAGGTGCTGATGGAGGTCGTATATGGTCTCTCTAAAGTTGTTCTTGCATTAGCTGATGTGCATGTTTAAGTTTGGTTCTGTTAATCAGCAACTGATTTACCCCAAGAAATTTGAATAGATGTATTTCAGTGGGCCCTAGGAAATAGGATATTCAGTCACAACCTCATTGAGATAGGTGTTCTCTGCCTCAAATGGAGAAAGGCAAGGGTAAAATACGGAGTTGAAAAATAGCAGGGTTTTTTTTGGAATACATAATGTTTCTGAACTTTGTAAGGGACTACGTTTTGCCACCAACCCCTTGAATGTCTAAAACTGGAGGCTGAGTGTGCCAGTTATAAAGGCCTGGATTGTTTAGTTGTAATTGACACACCAGATCTTGTGTCTATAATGCCTTTTATGGGGAGCAGGATTATGGAAACTATAATATAAGGTTTATATTTTATTATATTATATTCTAAGTTCAGTATGAGTTTGAGAAATTAAGTTCTTAATTTTGGTGACTTTAGTCAAGGATTTGTATGATCAGATAAGGAATAATAAGCAATCATGCAAACTAAATTAGAACTGGAATTTCTTGGAGTAGCTGGGAATAAACCATAATATAAAATTGACCAGTATAATCTAAATCAAATATATCTGGGCAAACAAAATATCTTTTTATAGTCCAATTTGATATGCCTAATACCAAGCCCAGGATAGTTTGTTGGAAGCAGTCCACAGAGAATTATGGAGATTCTCTTTACCTCTCCTATTAAATCAAATTTTATGTCTTTGGTTATAGATAAATCTAATCCTGAATTAATTTTAGTGGTAGTAACCAAATCTCTTATTGTCTTTGGTTTAGGAGCACTGTTGTGGAGTTGGCAGCTTGCTTGAATCTATTGCTGTCACTGGGCCTGACTGAGCATTGGAATTCTAAGCTGACACCATAAGATGACCTGTTTGTGTCATCATGCTGCCCCCTAGCGTTTATTTTCCCATTTCCCCAAATTGGATTGCCTTTGTCATTGGTTCTAAATCACAATGATTTTTACATTTTTACATTTTGACCTATTTCTTTTTTTTTTTAATTTTTGGCAGTGTCCTCTTTTTACACATTTGAAGCACATGGATTTTGAGCTTTATGCTCTTCTGTGTCAACATTTTGACATGCTTTTATCATATTAGCAATCGTGTGAAAAAAAGTAGCAACTACAGAATGAAGGTTTTTTTTTGCGATTAGAATTTGCATTTTCTTTATATAGCTTGTACAACAAGGGCTCTAGAATTTTGTCTGACAGTGGAAAACTACCTTGAGGGAGTATTAACACCAGGAACTTTACTCCATACACTTATAGAAGCTTGGTTGATTTGGCTATTAACCTGTAGAGCACTAACAAGCTGTTGGGCCACTGTTTTAATATTTTCTGGTCCAATCAATTGATTATAAGTTGAAAAGAATCTGCTTTTGATTATAAAACATAGACTATACTGAGCAGTGGTGAGAATTGTTTTCATAAGGGTATGCCAGTCAAAAGGTCGCATTTCACACACATTTGAGATAGTATTTCTTAAATGGCTTTGAACCCATTCTCTGTATTACTTTTGTTTAAAGATTTTTATATATGATATATTGGAGCCCATTATGGGTAAGATTTGGTCCTACTTCTCTACTGAGTGCAAGCACAGTCACCACTTCTCCTGCCTGGGAAGCTTCCTTAGGGTATTTTTGGAAAGCACTTTGTGGACATTCCATTATTAATTATCATTATATTATGAATTATTCATTTATTTATTGCATTACCATTTAACAGAAAATTAGGCAGAGGTGGTATATAGGACTTAGTAGGATGGAGTTTTCTGGACCTTCCTTTTACTTTTCATAAGGCTATATGACTAGCCTAATTTGGTTCCAAAGAACTAAATATTTTAATAAAACTGGTTCTTATAGGACATGCTTAATCAGATATTCCAAGGTCAGTATACCAGGGACAATATTTAGTTTCTAATTTTAGGATTATATTTTCGTTACATTTCTCCATACCCTTTCATCCCTTCAAACCCTCCCATATACTCTTTCCTCACTGTTCTTCAAATTCATGGCCCTTTTTACTATTATTGTATGCATATATGCACACATGTGCATGCGCTTATGTCTGTGTGCACATGTGTATTCCTAGATACAATATTTTCAGTTCATATAATGGTGCCTGTATGTTTTCAGGGCCAACTGTCTGGCACTGGACAACCAATTGGTGTGCTCTTCCCTGAGGAAGGCCACTTCTCCTATTTCCAACTGTCTTCAATTTTCTGGACTTCTTTATATAGGGTTTGGGCCTTTTGGGCTTTTTTTTCCATCCAGTTTGGAATGTTCATTGGTGTCATCTTTGTTCAGTCCAGACAGGGACTATCTATCTATCTATCTATCTATCTATCTATCTATCTATCTATTATCTGTCTGTCTGTCTGTCTGTCTAGCTGACTTTTTATTGGTCATTTGTGAATTTCACATTATACACCCTAGCTCTATTCATCTCCTCCTACATTCATACCCTCAGGCTGGCTCACCTGCTCCCCTGCCAACAGTGTCAGCTCTACTGTGCTGTCCAGGTGCAGGCCAACTCTCCTGAATGCTGCAGCTGGTGAGGGGGCAGGGACAGCTCTCCTGCTCTCATGACTGCAGAGCCAGGTCTCCTGCCTACTGCAGATGGTGAGGCATGAGGTGAAGAGAAGGGTATCTCTCCTTTCATTCCACTGCACAGAAGCTGAGGAGTAAGGCCAGATCTCCCACACTTATATCCTCAAGGCTGTCCCACTCACAACTCTGGCAATGTGCAGTGCTGCTCTCCCAAGTACTGCAGCTGGTTAGGGATAGAGGTAAGGGCAATTTTCCTGCTCTCATGCCCCCAGGGTCAGTTATCCCACGATGCTCAGGTAAGAAGTGGGGCCAGTTCTTCGAAGCCCAGACCAGGGATGTCTCTCTAGTTTTTGGTGGTAAGAGATCCCTGCTGTTGCAGGGCCACAGACTGAGACATGCTGGTAAAGTACCATGGGCTTATGTAACATCACTGGGTACTCACACCAGGCTGTTCTTCACTACCCCTGAGTCTCCAGTTCTGCTTCTTTTCACTGTGCCCACATCCTTCTCTTTCTCTTCCATTTCTCCACCACTTCCTTGTTTCTCTAGGTGGTGACCTGAGCTCAGTGTGTCTGGGGTCATCTCAGGAATGGTTTCAGGAGTGTCTAAGCTTAGTTCAGCAGCTGCTCTGCTCCTGCATTATGGAGCTGGGCAGGGATCATCTTAGGCATGGTCCTATCCCCAGGCCTGCATGGTGTTGAACTCATGGTCATCACAGACTAGCTCCATGACTGGGCCTTATGGTGCCAGTCTGGTGGTCATCTCAGGTTTGCTTTTTTTTTTCAGGGAATGCTAGTTAGTCTACTAATTATTCAGATATTCATAGGTCAGAATACTGAGCGTAGACAAAGACTCTTTCCTCTCTGTCACCTTCTCAAACACATGTGACACAGCAGCCACATCTTCAAGGCCTCTAATGTCAGGGAAAATATTTTTTAAAAAATAACAGCCAATAGTTTACAAGTTTGTCTTTATTAAATTTTGGCTCCAATTCCTTTAAGAAAATTTTTAACTGCTGTGCCTAAGGGTAGTGGTTTGAAGGAGAATGGCCCCAATAGGCTTGTATATTTGAATGCTAGATCCCTAATTGATTGAACAGTTTTGAAGATTATAAGGTGAGGCCTTATTGGAGAAGGTGGGTTGATGTAGAAATTTCTGGATTCTTTGGATACTCAGTTAGGTCACAATGATGATTTTGCTGGGCCAGACACAAGAGAAAGGATGTTTTGCTGAAGCAGACACAGGTAAAAGGATGTTTTATTAAGGCAAACATGTGAAAGAATGGTTTGCTGAAGCAGACTCTGATGAGAGGATGTTTCTATGAAGCAGACACCTGAAAGAATGCATGATGTTTAGAAAGAATATAAATATGACCACAGATGGTGGGACAAGGCTTGTACTTTGGTTTGCCTTGCACCACTTTACTAGTTTCCATTGAGGATGCTCTGGCATTGGTTGGCCTTGTACCACATTGCTGTTCTTCACTTGTCATGGCATCAGAGAGAGTAACTTGCCAAAGAATTTCTCATGATATGTGATATTCTGGTAGCTTCTTGCTGCTTCCACGAACTAGCACCTATCTAGTCGAGCCCTGAAGTTTATTCTGGATCAAGTTGCTGCTGCTGATTCATGTGTAGCATCTGACAAGAGAACTGGGATGAAGCTGCTGATTCCTGTTTGGCAGTTTGCTAGTAGACTGAAATGCTGATATCTTGACAATGGAAACTGGAAAACCCCAAAGAACTATTTCTAAACAGGCCTACTTCCCCTATCTTCTAATAATAACCTTCAGTTTCCACTACCTCTGGTGGGTGGTGGGCTAGAAGGGAGGTTAAAGCATTTAAGAGCCCTTATGAAAGTAGGTTTTGAAAACTCTAAACCTACAATGTGTCAATGGGAGTTGGCTTTGAATTTTAAAAGCCCATGCTAGGCCTATTTTCATTCTCTCTGCCTCCAACTTGCGGGTAAGATGTGAGCAGTAATCTACTGCTCCAGTGACATACCTGTCTGCCCATTGTCATGCTCTCTGACATGATGGTTGTGGTCTTATCCTTTGAAACCATAAGCAAACTCCCAATTAAATACTGCTTGTTAAATTGAGTTGGTCATGGTGTCTCTTCCCAGCAACAAACAATAACTAAGTCAGTGGATATGAGCTATAGGAGACAGCAAATTTCCATAGTGCAAGCAGTTAGAGAGCTAAAATAAGAGAATAGTGTTGGGGTTCAGGAAATTGATACTCAAACCATATATACACAATCTCAGTTAAGCAAGAATAGTTTACTGAATACACACCATAATACTGGATGTCCAGAAATGTAAAAAAAAAAAAAAAAAAAAAAAAAACAAAAAAAACAAAAAAACCCAGGAGCCTAATTGCAATATTAGTTTGGTCTCAGAGTAGACTTTTTATATGAAAAACCAGGTTTAAATGTTCAAAGGCAAACAGAGAAGTGATACAACATTTTTTGACTAATCATCTAAATGATTGGTCCTGAGAGAGCTAAGAAGGGTGGTGAATAGGTAGTGAAGAGGAAAATTTCAGAACATTGAGATAACAGGGTACAAGTGATTCAACCATAACTTTTTGGCTTATTAATAGCATTCTTCAATGTCAGTTAGACTTTGAACTTAATTTCACCGTGTGAATAACATGAAATCCAAATAAAAATAGCTACAATTATGTTAAAAGAATCAGCCTCAACAAGTAGAGGTATGCTGTGATTGACAGAGAGCCATGATCTTTTCTTGTGACAGAAGTTGAAACAGAATCAAACTGGACTTGATAAATAAAAGAGAAAGGAGACCCAAACCTTGCCCTTGCAGAATACCACTCCCCTTCCAAACCTCGCCTGGTCCTTGTGACTGGGGCAGACACCTAGCTGGTCTGCTCCTGTGAAGAAACCATATCCCGAGACATCTTAGAGGAGCAACTGAACTCAGAGTAGCAAGTAAGGACAATTGACACCCCAGAGCTACACCTGGGAGCAAGGGGTGCTCAGGACCCACCAATTACCCAAAACCCACGCCTACAGAATACCACTCCCCTTTCACCCCTTGCCTGGACCTTGTGGTTGGGGCAGACACCTAGCTGGTCTGCTCCCTTGAAGACATTGAAGACACCATATCCCAAGACATCCTAGAAGAGCCACTGCACTCAGAGCAGTAGACACCTAGCTGGTCTGCT
The DNA here is from genome assembly GCF_011762505.2 of Arvicanthis niloticus. Taxonomy (NCBI): domain Eukaryota; kingdom Metazoa; phylum Chordata; class Mammalia; order Rodentia; family Muridae; genus Arvicanthis; species Arvicanthis niloticus. Next base: position 33,472,157 of record NC_047679.1, read on the forward strand.
CCCGAGGAGACAAAATATCCTGCGACATCCTAGAGGAGCCACTGTACACAGAGCAGCTGGAGCTCAGGATCACAGAATCACAGAGATATCTGGACCCTGAGGATTTCTGACACAAGCAAGATAACTGGAAAGGCAGGCTCCAGTCAGAGACAGTGAGTGCAGGTAACACTAGAGTTAACCAGATGGCGAAAGGCAAGTGAAAGAACATAAGCAACAGAAACTAAAGTTACTTGGCATCATCAGAACCCAGTTCTGTCACCATAGCAAGCCCTGGACACTCCATCACACCAGAAAAGCAGAATTCAGAATTAAAATCACTTCTCATGATGATGATAGAGGACTTTAAGAAGGACATAAATAACACTCTCAAAGAATTTAAGGAGAACACAGGTAAACAGATAGAAGCCCTTAAAAAAGAAACACAAAAATCCCTTAAAGAATTGGAAGAAAACACAACCAAACAGGTAAAGGAATTAAGCAAAACCATCCAGGATCTAAAAATGGAAGTAGAAACAATAAATAAATCTCAAAGGGAGACTACCCTGGAGATAGAAAACCTAGGAAAGAGATCAGGAGTCATAGACACAAGTATCACCAACAGAATACAAGAGATAGAAGAGAGAATCTCATGTGCAGAAGATACCATGGAAAACAACATTGAGACAACTGTTAAAGAAAATGCAAAATGCAAAAAGCTCCTAACCCAAAACATCCAGGAAATCCAGGACACAATGAGAAGGCCAAACCTAAGGATAATAGGTATAGAAAAAAGTGAAGATTCCCAACTTGAAGGACCAGTAAATAGCTTCAACAAAATTATAGAGGAAAACTTCCCTAACCTAAAGAAAGTGATGTCCTTAAATATACAAGAAGCCTACAGAACTCTAAATAGACTAGACCAAAAAAGAAACACCTCCCATCACATAATAATCAAAACATCAAATGTACAAAACAAAGAAAAAATACTAAAAGCAGTAAGGGAGAAAAGCCAAGTAACATATAAAGGCAGACCTATAAGAACAACACCAGACTTCTCACCAGAGAATATAAAAGCCAGAAGATCCTGGACTGATATCATACAGACCCTAAGAGAACATAAATGCCAGCCCAGACTACTATACCCAGTAAAACTCTCAATCAATTTTGATGGAGAAACCAAGATATTCCACGACAAAATCAAATTTACACAATATCATCCCACAAATCCAGCACCTCAAAGGATAATTGATGGAAAAGTCCAACACAGGGAGGGAAACTACAACCTACAAAAAGCAAGAAAGTCATCTTCCAATAACCCCAAAATAAGATAGTTACACAAACATAATTACAACTCTAATAATAAAAATAACAGGAAGCAACAATCATTTTTCCTTAATATTTCTTAATGACAAGGGACTCAATTCTCCAATAAAAACACATAGACTATCAAACTGGATACATAAACAGGACCCAGAATTTTGCTGCATACAGGAAACGCACCTCTGTGACAAACACAGACACTACTTCAGAGTAAAAGGATGGAAAACAATCTTCCAAGCAAATGGTCCCAAGAAACAAGCTGGAGTAGCGATTCTAATATCAAATAAAATCTATTTTCAACCAAAAGAAATCAAAAAAAGATAAGGAAGGACACTTCATACTCATCAAAGGAAAAATGTATCAAGATAAACTCTCAATTCTGAACATCTATGCCCCAAATGCAAGGGCACCCACATACATAAATTTTTTTTTACTAAAGCTCAAAGCATACATTGCACACACACTCACACAATAATAGTGGGGGATTTCAACACCCCACTCTCAGCAATGGACAGATCATGGAAACAGAAACTAAACAGAGACACAATGAAACTAACAGAAGTTATAAACCAAGAGGATTTAACTGATATGTATAGAACATTTCATCCTAAAACAAAAGAATATACTTTTTTCTTAGCACCTCATGGTACCTTCTCCAAAATAGACCATATAATTGGTCACAAAACAGGCCTCAACAGATACAAAAAGATTGAAATAATCCCTAGTACTTTATCAGACCACCATGGACTAAGACTTGTCTTTGACATGGACAAAAACAACAGAAAGCCCACATACACTTGGAAACTGAACAATGCTCTACTCAATGATAACATGATACAGGAAGAAATAAAGAAAGAAATAAAGACTTTTTAGAATTAAATGAAAATGAGGACACATCATATCAAAACATGTGGGACTCATTGAAAGCAGTACTAAGAGGAAAAATCATAGCTCTAAGTGCTCACAAAAAGAAATTGGAAAAAACACACATTAGCAATTTGACATCAAACCTGAAAGCATTAGAACAAAAAGAAGCTAATATACCCAAGAGGAGTAGATGGCAGGAAGTAATCAAACTCAGGGCTGAAATCAACCAAGCTGAAACAAAAAGAACTATACAAAATAGCAACAAAACCAGGAGCTGGTTCTTTGAGAAAATCAACAAGATAGACAAACCCTTAGCCAGACTAACCAAAGGGCACAGAGACAGTATTCAAATTAATAAAATCAGAACTGAAAAGGGAGACATAACAACAGAAACAGAGGAAATTAAAAAAATCATCAGAGCCTACTACAAAGGCCTATACTCAACAAAATTGGAAAATCTGGATGAAATGGACAATTTTCTAGATAGATACCAGGTACCAAAGTTAAACGAGGAGCAGATAAACCATCTAAACAGTCGCATAACTCCTAAAGAAATAGACACAGTCATTAAAAATCTTCCCACCAAAAAATGTCCGGGGCCAGATGGTTTCAGTGCAGAATTCTTTCAGACCTTCAAGGAAGACCTAATACCAATCCTCTTCAAGCTATTCCATCTAATAGAAACAGAAGGAACACTACCCAATTCGTTCTATGAAGCTAACATTACACTCATACCCAAACCACAGAAAGACCCAACAAAGAAAGAGAACTACAGACCAATCTCTCTTATGAATATTGATGCAAAAATACTCAATAAAATTCTCGAGAACCGAATCCAACAGCACATCAAAACAATTATCCATCAAGATCAGGTAGGCTTTATCCCAGCAATGCAGGGATGGTTCAATATTCGGAAATCCATCAATGTAATCCACTACATAAATAAACTCAAAGAAAAAACCCACATGGTCATCTCACTAGATGCTGAGAAAGCATTTGACAAAATTCAACATCCCTTCATGTTAAAGGTCTTGGAAAGATCAGGAATTCAAGGCCCATACCTAAACATAGTAAAAGCAATATACAGCAAGCCAGTAGCCAACATCAAACTAAATGGAGAGAAACTTGAAGCAATTCCACTAAGATCAGGGATTAGACAAGGCTGCCCACTCTCACCTTACCTATTCAATATAGTACTGGAAGTCTTAGCTAGAGCAATTAGATAACAAAAGGAAGTCAAAGGGATACAAATAGGAAAGGAAGAAGTCAAAATTTCACTATTTGCAGATGATATGATAGTATACTTAAGTGACCCTAAAACTTCCACCAGAGAACTCTTAAACCTGATAAACAACTTTAGCAATGTGGCTTGATATAAAATCAACTCAAACAAATAAGTAGCCTTCCTCTATTCAAAGGATAAACAGGCTGAGAAAGATATTAGGGAAATGACACCCTTCACAATAGCCACAAATAAAATAAAATATCTTGGAGTGAATCTAACCAAGCAAGTGAAAGATCTGTATGACAAGAACTTCAAGTCTCTGAAGAAAGAAATTGAAGAAGATCTCAGAAGATGGAAAGATCTCCCATGCTCCTGGATTGGCAGGATTAACTTAGTAAAAATGGCTGTCCTGCCAAAAGCAATCTACAGATTCAATGCAATACCCATCAAAATTCCAAATCAATTCTTCATAGAGATAGAAAGAGCAATTTACAAATTCATTTGGAATAACAAAAAACCTAGGATAGCGAGAACTATTCTCAACAATAAAAGAATTTCTGGGGGAATCACCATCCCAAACCTCAAACTGTACTATAGAGCAGTAGAGATAAAAACTGCATGGTATTGGTACAGAGACAGACAGGATGATCAATGGAATAGAATTGAAGACCCAGAAATGAACCCGCACACCTATGGTCACTTGATCTTTGACAAAGGAGCTAAAACCCTCCAGTGGAAAAAGGACAGCATTTTCAACAAGTGGTGCTGGCTCAACTGGAGGTCAACATGTAGAAGAATGCAAATTAATCCATTCTTATCCCCTTGTACAAAGCTCAACTCCAAGTGGATAAAAGACCTTCACATAAAGCCAGATACACTGAAACTATTAGAAGAGAAGTTGGGAAAGACCCTCGAATACCTAGGCACAGGGGGAAAGTTCCTGAACAGAACATCTATGGCTTATGCTCTAAGATCAATAATTGACAAATGGGACCTCATCAAATTGCAAAGCTTCTGTAAGGCAAAGGACACTGTAGACAAGACAAAATGGCAACCAACAGATTGGGAAAAGATCATTACCAATCCTACATCTAATAGAGGGCTAATATCGAATATATACAAAGAACTCAAGAAATTAGACGCCAAACAACAAAATAACCCCATTAAAACTGGGGTACAGAGCTAAACAAAGAATTCTCAAATGAGGAAACATGAATGGCCGAGAAGCACCTTAAGAAATGCTCAACATTCTTAGTTATCATGGAAATGCAAATCAAAACAACACTGAGATACCACCGGACACCAGTCAGAATGGCTAAGATCAAAAATTCAGGTGATAGTAGATGCTGGCGAGGATGTGAAGAAAGAGGAACACTCCTTCATTGTTGGGGTTGCAAGCTGGTACAACCACTCTGGAAGTTAGTGTGGCAGTTCCTCAGAAAATTGGACATAGCACTACCTGAGGACCCAGCTATACCACTCCTGGGCATATACCCAGAAAATGCCTCAACGTATAACAAAGACATATGCTCCACTATGTTCATAGCAGCCTTATTTATAATAGCCAGAAGCTGGAAAGACCCCAGATGCCCTTCAACAGAGGAATGGATACAAAAAAATGTGGTACATTTACACAATGGAATATTACTCAGCTATTAAAAATAATGAATTTGAGAAATTCTTAGGTAAATGGATGGAACTAGAAAATATCATCCTGAGTGAGGTAACCCAATCACAAAAGTACACACATGGTATTTACTCACTGATAAGCGGAGATTAGCCCAAAAGTTTGAAACAACAAAGATTCAACTACCAGAGGACATGAAGCTCATGAAGAAGAAAGAACAAGTGAGGATGCCTAGGTCTTTCTTAGAAGGAGTAACTAAATACCCAAGGGAGTAAATATGGAGAGAAAGTGTGGGACAGAATCTCAAGGAGAGGTTGTATGGAGACCACTCCACCTGGGTATTCATTCCATGTGCAGTCACCAAAAATAGACACTGATATGGATATAAGGATGGGAAAGCTGACAGCAGCCTGATAAGGCTGTCTCCTTAGAGGTCCCCCAGAGTCTGATATACCCAGAGGCAGATATTCACAGCTAACCATTAATCTGATCAAAGGTTCCCAATGGAGGAGTTAGAGAGTAAACTGAAGGAGCTGAAAGGGTTGGTGGCCCCATGAGGAGAGCAACAATACCAACCAACCAGAGCTCCCCAGGGTCAAAACCACCAGCCTAGGAGCACATATGGAGAGACACATGACTCCAGCTGTATATGTAGGGGAGGATGGCCTTGTTGGGCATAGGTGGGAGACGAGGTCATTGGTACCTTGAATGCTGAGCACTGATTGGGGGGGGTATCTGAGGGTGGGGAGGGGGATTGAGGGGTAGGTGGGTAAACACTCTCATAGAAGCAGGAGGATGGGGGGATGGGATAAGGGGTTCCTGGGTGATGGGGGGAATATGGTAAGGGGATAAAATTTGAAATGTTAATATTATATCCAATAAAAGAGGGGAAAAAAAAAGAAAAGCGGTTAGAACCAACATCCTTAATAAAATGTCAGCTCCCTTAAAAAAAACTAACTTGCTACTAAAATTTGTTTTGAGAATTGTATATTGCAGAATGATCAGCCAACGTGTATCTACTCAACAAGCAAGCTGGGCACATCTGCTCAAACCTCTGAGGTCCGGGAATTCCATCTGGAGGCAGTGAAGACACAGACAGCATCAGAGGCTTGCCAATTTGCCTTTCCCCCCACTCCTCTTCTAATATCACAACGCCCATAATCAGCTTGCAGAAGCTAATGAAGAATCAGCGCCCCTACTCCCTGGGCTTGGGGACTAAGGTGTTAAATGTTGGGCTGTCTCTCAAGGGAAAAGTAGTGGTTTTGTGGGAATAGAGAGGATTCCCTAGGATTTATTTCATAGCCATAACCTATTAGTAGAAATCTGTACAATTATTACCAAGATGAAGATATAAATTCTTAAATGGCACCAATTTACTTTGATTACAAATTTTAAGATTTTCATTGGTACGAGCTTCTTATTGATATAAGAGTGAGATGAATATTGTTACTCTCATAGGCATTGTACCAGTATAACACACTTAGGAATACAAGGCTTAGACCTAGTCCTCCTTTAACTTTTTAAAACTGATTTGAGATGGACAGCCTGTGAGTTAAGGGACTATAGCAAATTCATGACTTGGAGTTTATTATAAGGGTGTTTCCTATGTTTTATTTAGAGATAGTTGAGTGGAGTTAACAGACAACAGTCCAGATGACCTTACATGGATAGTTGGTTTTCAAAACATCAGAAATCCACAGAATTGACATGACAAGCACTTCTGTATTAATGTTCATTTTGATTAGAGACCTGTCTGCTCCTGACAGGTTCCTATATTGAATTCTAAGAAGAAATTGAGCATCTTTGGAGTTACTCCAGTTGTGGTGAGACAGCCACTAGACAAGAATTGCCTCTTTCCAACTACAGACAAATTACTGTCCAGAAAAGGACACATTTGCAGAATAGTCGACTGATTATATCTGCCTATACAGAGTAATCAGCCCTTAATAATTCTGCAGCACTAAGTTCTGTCAGATGATCCTGGGCCAGAAGGCAGAAGAACAGATGCTCCAACGTTTTGAAGTAGAGGGAGGGTCCAGATGTTCAGAGGTCTCTATAAATTGGCTAGGTTTTAGAAAGTATGTTTTGTGCTTCCCACAATTATAGTTAACTCAGTCATTCTGGATTTCTGACGGGGTTGAAAACTTATAGCCTCATAGCCAATCCTGGCTATTTACCTCGAGAGAAAAGATTTGAGGGGATGGTCGTCAGCTGACGTTCATCCTAAAGCCAGGCTCAGAACTAAATGTTTTAGTTAGGAGAGATGACAGAGGTGCTGATTAGTCAACAAAACGATGGACTGGGTATTAGGACCATCGTGTACCTCACTGGTACAAATCGGCATATTTATGTTCTAATTGTATTTTGAGAGAAAAGTTTCATTTTAACAGGAAGGGTGATGTGTAGGAGGAGCTAAGGTGGGAGGAGTAAGGAGAAGAGGGGGGAGACAGGGAGGCAGATGTTCATGTATCTCCACCAGTCAAAGATAGTTGATATATCTAGGTTGGGTAGTGCATTAAACCTCTGATTGAACAATACCAAACTTATAAAGCCTATGATTAACATTTTTAAAAAATGTATAAATGCAAAAAGGAAAAGGGGGCATGGGATTGGGATTTTCTAAGGGGAGAATGGGGAAAGGGGATGGCATCTGAAGTCCAAATAAAATATCTAATAAAAAATGAAAAAAAAAAAACCAAAAACAATACAAACAACAGGAGACAGTTATGTACATATACACATATACATCTGTTCATGAATCCATAACCCCTCCCCACTCCCTGCCCTTCTCTTTACTAAAACACCCTTGGACTGTGGATTTTAACTTTATTATTATTTACTTAAGAGCTAATGCCTGTTGATATTTGAATGGATATATCTCCTAAATGTGTACCTCATGAGTGAGTGGACATTGTGATCTTAAAAAAGATCAGGTGGAGTAGAAGATGACATACAAACCTTGCTAGATGCTATGTGTCTAAGACTCCCACAATGCCTTGGTTTACACCATTGACATAGGGTGTTTGCCTCACTCCACCCCTCTGCAAAACTTATGTTCTAGTGCTAATGGTCCTAAAGAAATCCTAAGTGTATTGATAGAGCTGTGGTTCCTTCCCAAAATCTATCAAGAGAAAATGATGGCTCTGTGGGGAAGAAATCTCTCGGGTGGGGGGAGGGAGTCCGACAGCAGGGTCCCAGGGCGGTCTGACATCAGGATCCCGGGCAGACTTCCCATGCCGCCAGCCGAGGATCCCATATTGATACAGCCACAGCGGGCTGGCGGTGAGCGGCTCAACTTTCCAAAGGCTGGGAACATGGTGGTGGCAGATCAGGCGACATGTGGAGTCTGGTTTTCCAAAGCTTTTATTGTTCATGGCATGGTAAATGGACGTGGGTGATATGTGCTTCCCCCGCCAAAAGCCAGGGGAGACCAATCTTATAGGGAAGGGAGAAAGGGGAGGGAATAACTTAATTAGCTATGCCCCTGGCCTTTTGATAATTCATTAATATTTAAATCTCTGGAGGTAGAGACTTGTTAATCACGCCCTCTACCTGTGTCCTAGGTGACTGAAGGTAACAGGTTAAACGGAGTTACCTAGTCCAAGGCCCAACATCCCACCCTCTTTTCTTTCATAAAAAGAGGGGAGGTTCTGTATCGTCTGTAGTCTGCAAGGTACAGTTTGATGAGAGATGTGGACCCTGTGGAGTAGTCTGGAATCTGGGAGCATGGGGAGATCAAACCCAGTGCTGTATCAAGGGGGCCTAGGAACAGAGCTGAATATCCTACCGTCCCTCAAAGGGTCTCCGGGGTTCAAAGCTCATTCAACCAGGCTATGTCCAAACCATCTCTTCATGGCCCAACGTCTCACCTTTTTTTAGTGAAAATTTGGATGAGGTGGTCAAAGAAAACACTATGTAGGCCAGAGGGTGTAGCATAACTAAGTCAAGGGTAATGGGAATTGAGGATAGGGTTTGGAAGGCAGGGGATCATTGAAACAATTAAATACAGATTGTATAGTTTGAGGGTAATGACATCTGATTAATCTAAATAGACATTATGTTTTCCTCACTAACATGTAACTTTAGCTATGTGACTTTGGCAAAAGAGTTCATTTGTAGCTGGAAGGTCTGGATCTGTCTTCTCTAGTGAGCATCTCTGGGTTCTGGCGTGCATCTCTGGAGGCTGGTGTGGGTCTCTGGATCTCAGCATGTTCTGGTGTCTTCAGTCAGATGAGATGACTGGAAGAAGGCAGCTTGGCAGGTTCCAGGAGGTGGCGCTGTCACTGGATCTCGGCGTGTCTCTGGAGTCTGCAGTCAGATGAGGTGACTGGGAAAGAGCAGCTTGGCATCTCAGGCAGGTTCCAGAGGATGGCTGGACTCTGTTGGATCTGTGGGTATACCTGTAGGATAATCACAGTAGGGAAGCAGCATTTCTGGCAGGGAGATGTCTGTAGGCTGGATACTGAGCATTAAATTGCTTGGGAACAAGCACCTTATGGCCTGTCGTTAAGATCCTGGAAAAGCAAAGGTGGTTGAGGAAAGTTTAGTCTTGGAAGGTATCTTTGAGTCTGTTTTTGGATGGCTGAGAGAAAAAACAATGTTAATTTTGTATCTGGGATTGGCAGCAACAGTTTGCCTGTAAAAGAAATTAGTTGTTAATTAAGACTCAAGAAATGGTGATCAGCACGTTGACTTAAACTGTGGAAGGAAATTAGATGGCTTTTAAACCTTGAAGAAATTATAAAGGTTGAAAAAAAAATGTTGGACATATATCACGAATATTAGAGAGAAAAGGCAGCATTAAAATAAAAAAATAACAAAATTTTTGGTTGAAAAACACAAGCATTGTTGCTCTAGGTGTTCCTGTTAGGAAGAAGAGGAAACGTTTAAAAATTTTGGTTGAAAAACAGGAACATTTGTTGCAGGTCCTCCTGTTGGGGAGAAGCAGTAATGGCGGGTTTAGAAGCAGTGTGGGGAGAGGCCTAGCTCTGCTGTGCGGTGTCTGGGTGCTCTGGCAGAGAGGTTCTGCATTCCTGCTTTTCTTTTTCTTAGCTGGTAAAATTTAAATGTAGATAAAAGTAAAGGCCAACTTTGAAGAAAAGTTTAAGGCAAGCAAGAAGCATTAGGGAGGGCTAAGAGTCAGAAAGAGTGAGGAGTCTGTGTCTATGGGAAAGACAGGTGGAAGCTGGATTGGAGTCAGGCAGCTTTGAGAGAAACTGGCAGGCAGCAGTGGGGCAAAGGGTGCAGGCAGGATTTTAGATCCGCTGCTTCAGGCAAGCTGGCTGAGCTAAGTAGCTTTAGTCAGCTGCAAATGACTGAGGGTGAGGGGAAGCATAGATGGCTAAGGAACACAGGGTTGGGTGGCAAGCAGGGTTCTGCCCCGTTGCTTCAGGCAAGCAGGCTAAGCCAAATAGCTGTAGCCAGTTGCATATGACAGGGTAGTAGGGAAAGAAGCTACCTGGCAGGGCGCAAGGGGCTAGAGTTTGGAGCTGGCGATCTTGAGAGAGAGAGAGAGAGAGAGAGAGAGAGAGAGAGAGAGAGAGAGAGAGAGAGAGAGGGGATGGTCTCAGCTGCGAGAGGGAGTCTTAGAAAGAGGGTTACAGCAGGTGTTGTGGCTTGAAGGACAGATATTAGCTGTGGAGGAACCCCCTCTGTGGAGCTGGGGGGATGGGAAGAGTGAGGGGCTAAGAAGCCATAGCCATCTTGCCCCTGAGCTGGAGAACACGTGGGGAGAGAGACCTAGTTCTTTTGTATTATGCAGGGGTTAGGCTATAGATAAGAATCAGAGAAAGAGAGAAGGGGTAGGGTGGACAGAGAGAGATGTTACTCACGGTTTTTGCAGTCACCAGCGGGGGGGCACTTGCGGAGCTGGATCTGGGCATGTTGTCTACCACCTGTGGGAAACAATGTGGCCCGTGCATGGGTGCACGAGTGTGGATCTCTGTTGCTGGTCTGCTGGTCTGCTGGTCTGCACAGTCCTTTGTCAGAGATAGGGCTATTGTAGAGGAGCAGGGGCTAAGGAGGGCACTCACAGTGGGCAAGGCAGACTTTGCGGTAGGAGTCTCTCAGTGAGAAATCTCCCTTTTTTGCCCAAGCCTCGGCGGTGGGTGGGCACAGCAAAACTGGAGAATGTGGGGGTCGCATGGCAGCAGATCCATGCCCCGAGATTGGCCTCCATCTGGGGTCTCGGAACTCCAGCAGAATGGAGGCGGGGAGAACGCGGGGTGTAAACGCTGAGAGAGGACCAAGAGACTTAGTGTCACATCTCACAAGAAGTATACTTGCTTAGCAGATTCAGCCAGGATGATTCTTGTAAACGCATGGGTGGTCGTGCCCCACGTTGGTGGCACCAGCTGTGGGGAAGAAATCTCACAGGCAGGGGGAGGGAGTCCGGCGGCAGGGTCCCAGGGCAGTCTGGCATCAGGATCCCGGGCAGACTTGCCATGCCTCCAGCAGAGGATCCCACATTGATACAGCCACCGCAGGCTGGTGGTGAGCTGCTCAACTTTCCAAAGGCTGAGAACCTGGCTGTGGCAGATCAGGCAACACAGAGTCCGGTTTTCCAAAGCTTTTATTGTTCATGGCATGGTGAATGGACGTGGGTGGTACACTGTCTGTCTGTCTGTCTGTCTGTCTGTCTGTATGTATGTATCACTTCTCTGAAGGTAAAGATACATCTGGCTTCAGCCAATGCCACACTGTTTGGAGACGACCTTAATATGAATGGGAAACCAGTCAAGACTTTTGTGATAGAAACTCTATTAGCCATTTTTAGTTGTGGTTTTCATTTGTTAACCACACGAAGACACTAAACAGTTTAAGACAATCAAAACTTTATTTTATTCTTGTTTTTAAATTATTCCCGAGGTTTTTCCCATTGCCCAGGAAAATCCTATTTCAATGTCACTTGTCTATTGTGGCATTTTACAAATTAAGACAGAAGTCATTCTAATTTGGTTTCAAAATAATGAAATTCTTCAAACCAGGAAAAACAACAGTGCATGAACTACAAATGACTGAAACTTAAAACTAGTGGACCTGGTAGTAATTGTGTTAGCAATTTGGAAGAACAAGAATCCTAAAGTGACCTAAACAGAATAAAAGTAGAATGCTCCATGGTCTCCTCCCACCAGCTCTAAAGTGAGGGTACAATACTCGATTAGTGGCTTGGTCTGACCTGATGTTAGAAGGGAATTGCCAGTGAACTAGGATGTGCCCAGGTCAGACCTGTTGAAGCATGCGTTGATAGATCCAGGTCTGGACCCTGTCTATCTCATCTTCCAAAGCCTCTGCATACCTTTCAGGGTAGGCTGTGGGGTGAGTTTTAGCAATACTGGCAAAAAACTCCAAGACTTTCATTTTGGTGGTTTCGGCAAAGGCCCTGGGGCCCCAGAGGAACACATGGGTAGGAGGATCACTATTGGGCACCTGCCTGTATTCCAGGTACCCTTCCTGTACAAACTCCTCAGAGATGAGCTTCCTGGGGTCTTTATGTATGTAAGGATCCCTCCCACCACACAACCCTATGTTATTCAGTTTTTCCCAGATAATCTCCTCACTGACACAGTTTCCCTCCATGAAAATGACACCCAGTACCACTATGAGGAGGCCTGTCTTGGGCATACCCTGGACATCAGTCAGCATCCCATCATAGGTGATCCCCAGGGCAGTGACAAGGATGTAGGAGTGGACAGAGGCGTCCACTTCTACCATATCAATGCCAAAGACCAGCTTCAAGCACTCAGAGGCCTCACTAAAGATCAGAGGGTAGTACTCATCATACGCTCTACCAACACACTCCAGCATTTCTGCTTTGGTAGTGAATGCCTTCATTCGATATTTGCAAAGCAGAAATTCCACCAAGTCACACACCTTTATGTACTGTGCACGGTGCAACAAATATAGTGGATCTTCCAGCTCTTCTGATGGTTTGATGGAAGCTTCCTCAGATGGGCCATCAGGAATGGAGGCCAGTGCCACACAGGGAGAGGAAGCTCTCTGAGGACTCTGGGGAGGACTTGGTATTCCACCACCATACACCTGATGGGAGGTGGTGCTTGTTTCCTCCTCATCTCCTTCAGCCAAGGTAGCCTGGGCATTGGCTAACTCCTGTTGGGCCTGACCACTGTCTTGGAGGTTGCAGCACTGGGTGTTATGGGGCTCAGCCATTATCACTTTCCTTGGTAACAACAGGCAGGAAGGACAGTCTCCCAATCTAAGCAGGGAGGATACACAGGCCTGATGGAGAAAGGGGAGGGTGAGTAGATTTTTATCACAGACCATGTCACACTGACTTCAAATGCCTTCATGTTTCTTGAGATCTCCTGAGTATAACCCTCTAGTGGGACAAGGACTCTAAGCAATCCTAGAATCCTGAGAGCCTGAAACAGGAAGTGACCCAGCTGTTTGGAGTGCAGCCAGGTCACAGAGGAGATAAACTCGTGGATACCATTAGAATATTTGAGGCCAGGGAACTTGGAGTGTCTATTTTCTCAGTTGTTGGAACAATTGATTTATACTTGCAGGATGGGCATCCCTATCAGTTCTGAGGATACATAGTTTTGCTCTTCTTTGGGAACTGAGGACACTATCTCAGAGGATGATTTTCTTATCTTCCACTTTGGAATCATTGTAAGAGATGCTTACAACATCCCATGCATGCTAACTTCTAGTTGGTACCTGAGTTCCCAAGGTTAAAAAAAAGGGAGAGAGGAACTGTGCGGTGTAACCCTACTTAAGGTAAACGGTTTCTTGTGTGATCATTCTGGGCCCTTATGTTTCTCTGTCAAGGGCTGGACACTGTCCTTATCCTGGCCTATAATAAACACTTCAGTGTTCACCTCTCTGGAAATTAGTAAAAGGGATTAATAGAGCTTCGTATCTGCCGACCCCTGTTCAGACTAAATTACAAGAGATGAGACAATTTAATGGTTTTCATGTGTCCTGAGGTGTCAGATGTCAGACCTGCCCAACACTCTCCTTGATCAGGGACCAGCACTGTACTGCTTCTCCTGATGGTCTGAGGCAGGTTTCTTTGAACCAAGAGCCTATTACTGATATACAGTGGCAAGAGGAATTGAGGTGAGGTAAATCATCTATGGTCTCTGATCTACCTCAGAGCTTACAGGAGGGCAGGTAGGGCACATTTCCCCTCTCGTATTAATGCAGGGCATCTTCAGTCCTCACCTTCAGTCCTGACACTCCTGAGATCTTCCCTCTGATGACTCCACTCAAACGCCTCTTCACCAGGTTTTTCAGCTCACATAGAGTCCCTAGAATACATGTCTGTGATATGGCTAATCCTGGGACTCATCTTTGTTGCCCATAATTCGTTTCTTCTGCCAACAAGACATCACCCCTGGGATCAAAGACTTCACCTCCTAGAGAAATATCAGAACAAATCAGGAAGCATAACAGAGACGCAGTTGCAATGCCCACGTAAACAGAAATATCCAGAAAATTATAAGTGAGGTGGCCAGGTTTTGTGGCATCCTTTGCTGTGGGTGGGTTTGTACATTTTCTCACATTTAGTTCTCACAATCATAACTGAAACTCACCTAGACTGCATACAAACCATGGACACCTCCTCTGGTAACCTTTATGTGGCTCCCTCTGCTGCTCTGATAATATCCTTCTGTAGATAGGCCCTCCTTCCTTGGAGAGGGGAGAGAAGGGATAATAAAGCATATCTGTATAACAGTGAGTGTCTTAAGGGCCACAAAGCTTATGAGAGCAAGTGAGAAAAAAGTGTCAATGTTTGACTATGTAGTGTGCTGTCCCTAGTGAACCCTAGATTTTGCCTTGACTAGTGATGCATCCTACTCCTCTTTACCATGGACCTCAGAAAAATGTTCTGACCTTATATCTACTGAAGTCAAAGTAGACTACTCCACTTACGACTCCCAGGGTTCTTGCCATATCAGTTTGTGGGGCCTTGGCCCTCTGTTTTTCAATTGATCCAAAAAGAAGTATGTAATTCTGAGTGCCATTGGAGGATAGAACCTTACTCCTATGAAAGAATCCCACCCAGTTAGGTGAGGATTTTGGTTCAAGCTACAGGACTCTTCAGTAACACACAACACAACAGTCAACCCATACTATCTGTCGACTCACTGTACAGAAAGGATGCTCTGTATGCAATGTGGAATTCCATTAACTCTGATAGTAAGGCAGTCTACAAGCTCAAAAAAGAAAATGTTCTGTGTCCTGCAAGTCCTTACATATACATGAAATGGTATGGCAGGTGTACTGGACCAAAAATAATGGTTCCTGTTTCTTTCAGGTGAGCCAGTGGGTCCAACTGGATTGACTCAGGCTGTCTGCATTGTATAGGCCATCTGAATTCCACCATCAGCTTACACTTGAGTCAGGAAGAGACCAAGTCAAGTCCTGCCTCCCCCAGGAAGTTCTAAAAATGCCATCTATACTATAACTAAGGGCTGAGCACCAGAGTGGGCAAACATCTGATTACTACAAGGGCCCAACTTTGTGTCTACTAGACAGCAGAGCTGAAGCTGCTTTATGTGGGGACCTTCTGTTATGAAAGGGGCTTTGTAGTCTACTGTACACTCACCTGGACCCTGAAAGCTTGTATCACCCCTCCCAGAACATGAAAGCTCTGTTATGACACCTCCCTAAGCACCTAGATGTGGGTATTGCAGAGAGGGATTCATTCCCTTAAGTGAGAACTGGAGCATTCTCTAACTTCCAGAAATCACACAAAATGTTTGGAGTCTTCCAAATGACCTCCTGCAGTTGGAGAAGCTCACTCCTACCAACCCAGAGGGTTTTGCTGCAAGCCTCTCAGAGGAAAACAATGTTGCTTGATTATCTGGCCCTTTCTTTCTCTCTTGGATGAGGCTTCTGCAGCCAACTTACAGAGAACATGTTAACTGACAACATATTCCTCTCTGCAATCTTCCTAAAGGTCTCCTAGATAATGATTCCCAGGGAAAGGAAGGGAAGAGGCTCATGTCTCCAAATGGACCCACTGAACTACAACTTGGGTACCCTCTTGATCAGTATTTTTAACCCTTACTAATGCTGAGTATGTTTAATAGAGTTTCTCATGTGGTTGTCACCCACAACCATCAAATTATTTTGGTTGCTATTCCATAACTATACTTTTGCAACTGCTATGATTCATAATGTAAACATCTTCTATGCCGGGTATCTGATATGTAACCCCAAAAGGGGTATGACCCAAAAGTTGACATCCACACTGGTAGCCTGCCAGGGGCCTTAGCAACAGACCCACAGGCAAGTTACAGAGCCTGAATGTGAAGCTACCACTTGGGCTGATGTAACTATTAAAAACTGTTTTTCTGTGTCTTTGACAGTGAGCACAGGCTGATTCCTGCATCTGGGGCCATGATTACTGCCCAGTGATTATGTTATGTGGTCCTTTCTCTGAACTGCAGCTTCTATGATCCACTCTCAGATCTAACTTCCTCCCTGAATGTGATGTAAACCTCCTTCTGGGAACTCCTTAAAAACACCTGTGTTCATGGTGCAAGAAGATGGACTCAGCAAGCAGCTCATGCCAAAATGCATGGCATACTCCATGCAATAATAACTGAAAGGTGAAATCTGCATTCCTATTGCACCTTATAACCTGATGGAGCCCTTTGGCCTCGTGTAAGCTGACACACACACACACACACACACACACACACACACACACAACACACACACACACACACACACACACACACACACACACAAACCTGGCATTTCTGTCTTTCTACAAGGAGTATCACAAGATGATGCTGAGTCCTGGAACTCCCTATATGCAATCTGGAATCTTGGATACAGGTCCAGTCCCCACAGAACTGCCCCCATTTGGATTAAGTCCCTGAAATGATACAAGGTAACTATGTTGTATGAGAATAACCATCTAGAAACCAGCTACCAACACACACTCTCTTCTCCCATTTTTGTTTTAAAATGATTGCTGAGCCCTGGTTTCTGAAACCGTGCGTATGCTCACAGTTGTCACAGAGTGAAGAGGAAGAGGCTTATTTCATAAATGGCCCCCATTTGGTGCAGTTCACATTTGCCATCCTAGAGGTTGTGGGGTCACTCATCCCCAAGCAGAGGTTTTACAATACATTCCTGGGAACTCGTTTCACCCAGGATAGTATTCCAGCTCCTTCTCTCACAAAAGAACTTAAAATAGTGACTATCCTGACTCTTCAGGTATCATGGAGCAAGGATCTAGATCCTACCAGTGAGCTCTACTTGGAGCTATGCTAACAATAGGGGATGTCTCTTTCCCAAAGACAAAATCCTGGGCAGGAAGAGATATTTTCTCAGGGGAAATATGTGTGTCAAAAGTTTTGTTCTTTTCCTGAAATTCTTTCCTCAACTGGCACAGTGAGGACTTGCAAAATGGCACCAAGTCCACAAAGTCACCTGATATAAAAGGCTGACCAATCACTCTATCTCAAAAATCAGCCCAGAAATTTCCTAAAAAAAAATTAGGACCTCACAAAACATTCCCAAATTGCCCATGTCACCAGATAGATATGGCTGTTGAGTGTCTCATTACCTAAAGTCAGCACTGAGGCAGGCTTGAAACTCACTGAACCTCACCCAATGGCCTTCAGGCTCCCAAGTCCTCCTACATGCAAACTGTCACCGAGGTTCTTTACACTAAGGAGGCTCCTGTTTCCTTCAGGATCCCAAAGGGATACAAACCTAATTAATTCTTTGAGCCTATGACTCCTGGATCCATCTTCAACCAGCCACTCCACGAGTTCACTCCACACTAAAACTGTCACCTGATCCTGCCTTTCTGGGAACCTGTAAAAGGATGCATAAAGACAGAGTCCAGGATGAAATGGGGTATGGGCTCATTCCCGCGAAGCTGCCCCTACTTGCTGAGGATATACCATGCATACGGTATTATCTGGGTCCCACTGACCCAACCCCACCCTTCCACAGTCCACTCTCAGCTACTAGTTTGACACAGCCAACTGTTCCGTAGCTTTTCCCCATGCATGCTTCAAAATGGCAACTTTACGCAGTCTCTAGAATCGAGGAATAAGAACCTAGTTCCCCCCAGGTTACCCTACTGGGACCTAAGCAGGCTAAAGGAGGCGTCTGTATTATGTACAAACCTTCAATCCTGGTAGGTTTAGGGATGAACTCAAAATTCTTACCTCTACTGGCTCGGCTCCGCGACCTCCCTTCCAGATGGCTCACAAAATGGCGCTGAGTCCACAAAGTCACCGGAAATGAACGGCTGGCGAGGTGCTCTACATCACCCGTCAGCACACAGGTTCCTTTAACTTCAGGGACCTCACAAAACGTTCCGGAAGCCCCATGTCACCAGATATATGACTGTGGAGGGATTCACATGCCCAAGTCCTCACTGAGGCATGCCTTAAACCCGGAGAAGCACAACAACCAGTCCCCAGGCTGCCCACCAGTATGGACACTGGAAGCCAAGCTCTTTCCAGTAATGGGGCTCCTGTTTGATTCCTGATCCCAAGGCCATCAGGAAGTGGCTTAGTTGTCTGAGCCTGTGGGTCCGGGATCCAGCATAAAATATCCAGTCGTCAACTTTCAGTCAGAATGAAAATGTCACCTGATCTAGCATTTTGGGGAACCTCAGAAATGGTGCCTAAGGACAGAGTCCCAGATTAAATGTGGTAGGGGCTCATTCCCAGGAGGGTGCTCCTATACTTGGTGAGGTTATATCATTAATAATACCATATTATCTGGGTCACTCTGACCCAACCCATGCTTCCATAGTCCAGAATTAGCTACTAGTTTGATACAGCCAACTATTGTTCAGTTTTTCCTCACGAACTTTTTGGAAAAAAAAATAGCAATATTAGATAGTCTCCAGAATTGGGAAGGAAGGAACTTATTGCCACGAGGTTATCACACTGGCAACTATGCAGGCTGAATGGGTGAAGCTATATTATATGGGGGACCATCAATCCTAAAAAGGTTTGAAGTGAACCCGAAGTTCTTACTTCAACTTTCAGAACAAGGTGACCTCCATTCCAGGCTTTTAACATAATGCTGCCAACTTCACAACATCGCCAGACACTAAAGGCTGGAGAGGAGCTCCATATCATATGTCATCACAGAGATTTCTTTAATCTCAGAAACCTAACAAAATGTCCCTGAGGCCCCCATGTCATGAGACATATATGTCTGGGTAGGGACTCATATGCACAGGTTAGCACTGAGGCTTGCATTAATCCCAAAGAACCCCAGTAAACCGACTTCAGACTCCTTTGTCCTCCTATATGGATAATGCAGTCCAGGCTCAATCTACTGAGTAGACAACTAGTTACTTCAGGAACCCTCTAGGATACATACCAGCTTAATTGTCTGAGGCGGTAGATCCTGGATTCCCTTCTGAAAACCCACTCCCCACCTTCTATCCAGACTAAAATGGTCACATGAGACTGCACTTCTGGGAACCTCTGAAATGGTGCCTAAAGACAGAGTCCACTGAGAAGGAGCAGTGGTGGCTTCTTGCCACAACTCCTGTCCTTTTTAGGTGCAGCTCACATTAGTAACTTTATATTATGTGCGATGCTCTCAAAAAGTCAGTGTGTCCATAGTTCACTCTCAGGTATTCTTTTCACTCAGCCACCTATTCTAGAGCTTTCCCTCAAGGAATGTTTGACAATGGAACCTATACATACATACATACTCTCTAGAAAGGAGAGGCAAGCAGCTCATTCCTACAGCTGAACTATTTGTTTCTCCACAGAGCCAAGGGATGAATCTGCAGGCTTTAGGTACTATTTATCATGGAAAGACTATTAACCAGTCAACTCTAATCTCTTAACTGGAATGAAAGGGCACTGTGTGGCGGTCTCTTGTTTAGAAAGTTCACAGAATTGCTCTCAATGGTCTAAGTCTCTGATGTGACAGAATGTGGAGGAGCTGCTATCTGAAGTTTATCACTGAGGCAGCCTATAGACTCCAGAACCATGTAAATTGGCTCTGTGTTCCCCAAGTCCCTAGATAAAGATACCAAAGCTTGGGCCCAGTCTCATTCCCACTACCTCTATACCCAAATAGTACCCAAATAGTCTACCTCTATTTGGTGCAGGATCATCCAAAGGTCACTAAATAACTTGATTGTCTGGGCCTGTTCATCTGGAATCTGACTTCTACTCTAAATTATCTTTAATGTAGTTCTATCTGGAATCTATTCCAAAGTTACATCTTGACTGTAAATGTCACATGCTCCCTCTTTGCCAAAAATTGTTAAGAGCACCTATTGTCAGAATCTCTGGAGTGGAAGTGCTATGTCCTCATTCCCAAGTAATAGTCTTTCTTCAGTGTAAACCACAGCCCTGCCCTGTTTTCCGTTATCTTCTGGACCTTTCTGCAGAGCAGAGCACCCACACTCTGCTCTCAGGTCCTACCTCACCCTGCAAACAGCCAAGGCCCTTTTCCATTTCCCGAATGTATAAAGAAAGCAGGGAGGGTGTCCTGTGTTTACTCCCCAGGATTGGAGGGCTAAAGGCTCACAGACCCATTCCTCCACGTTGAGCCTTATGTTCCTTTGTTTCTCACAGGAGTTTATCTGTAGTGTTTGGGGTCCCTCTGTGGTACTTCAGATATGAATCTACAGGTCTGACTATCTGTGTCTCTGGATATCATGAAAATTTCCCCTTCACTACAGTTAAGGGAAAATTGACTAGACCTAGGGAAAGGTCATGAGTAGGTTTGGTAATAAACTGACATAAGAGGTGCCACTGTATCCTTTGGGATTCTTCCCTCTGCATCTGAGCTCCTTTGAGTATGAAAATAGGACCTGGGAATTTTACAACACAGTTAAAGGCTTCTCCAAATTTGGGGGTCTGTATGAAACTGTGTATTTGAGGATCATTTATGTTATTTGATCCTAGAAAATGTAGAGCAGAGCTAGATTAGTTAATATAGTTCTTTCTAGATTGACATTTTTGTACACTCTAAGGTTTATTCCGATATCCAAATAAGAATCAATATAATTTAAGCACACACACACAAACACACACACACAAATACACACAGACACAGAGACACACACACACAGACACACACACACAAAGGCTTCTTGGATTTAGCTGATGTTCTTGTTGAGAAATCAATCTAAGGTCAGTCTAGTAAGCCAAGGAAACCTGGGTGAGTGTACAGACTGAATGAATTCTGAGTGAGCCTGTATTGTTTGACAAGGTGACAGTCATATCTTGGATTCTCGTTCCTCAGACACACAGACTGATGATAACAGACAAACACTTCTTTTATATCAGGTAAAAATTTGTCCATGTGTATAAAAACAGACCACTACTGCTTCCTCTTCCAAGAGGACTGCAACCTGAGACTGATCATCAAAGAACATCCAGGAGGATGCGTGAAAGATAGTTCTAATTCATCAGAGTGAAAATATCCCACATATCCAAGATTTTCTGTACATTTGTCTGTGTCTCTATTTTTTTATTCACATGCCAGTCATGATCCAGGAACCAAGCTGTGGTGGCTACAGTGGATATATTATACTTATATAAAAATTGAACATGTAATCAATATTTTAATACAGTGTGGTCAGAAATTAAACCATGAAAAAAAACATAAGCTAACATTTGTTCATTCCAGAGGAATTGTTACTAAGTGTGTAGCAATCCCTTAATTCATGTAGGTGTTTTGTTTTGTAACAGGAACCTGATTATTTCTTTGTATTCAGAGAAGTGTTCCTCTTCCTCTTCTTGACTCTCTTCCTCTCCTTCCTCCTTCACTGACTCAACTTAGAGATATGGCTGATAGGGCATCTTTAATGATGGAACAGAAAGTGTGGCACACAGACCTCAGGTACCCATATCTGAGGTACCCTGTGGAGATGCTGGGTGTGGTGCATGGGAGGTCTCCTCTGCCAGAAGGTCATGGGTCTTGGTCAACAATGCCCTATCCTGCTGGCACCCTGATCCATTGTGCACCTTATATTTGTTACCATGTGAACAGGGGTTGGCCATGCCAGCCAGTGCAATCAATTCCTCTATGGTCAATATACTTACTGGCAGGACTTGAGCAGTTTCAGCTAGGGCTTATTGGATCCCAAGCAGTAGCTGTTCTCCTACAGGGGCCAGAGCAGGTGGTGACAGTGTCTTCAGATGCAGGAGGAACCACACTCCGTAGTGCTGCCATTCCCACCTGCACTAGCCAGGGTGATGGAGCCAGGGCAGGTTTTAGAACTAGTGAACTCCTGATAACCACATAGTCAAGACAAAATAAAGAACCCCAGGACAGAGCATGAGGGGAAGATGGGAGCAGCAGCAAAGGCAGCTTCTGGAGAGAAGTCTTAAACCTAGTTATTTCTGACCCATTATCACAAGTAAAATACATCACTAGTTCAACACCAGCGTTTAAAAATGCCTTCACCTTTAATTCAGAGTTTGCAGTTTTCTTTTCTTCTTCCTTTACCCTTCCCCGTTGTCTGCTATTGTTTGCCTGACTGAGCCTTTTGTTTTTCCATTTATTACAATATTGAAGTTAAAGAAAAATATATTTACATTATATGTGATTTTTGACAGAAAATTTCTGCAACATACTGGTTCATATTTTATTTAAAGCAGGCTTTGAGTATAGGAAGCAGGGGCCCTGAGTCCTAAGGAAATAGTTGAGGGTTCTGGAAGAGAGAGGTGCATGCTCTTGGACCTCAAATAGAGCAGGAACCTTTAGGCAGTAGATGATATAGAGGCTATGGAGGGGTGCTGCCTACTATCTTGAT
The DNA here is from genome assembly GCF_011762505.2 of Arvicanthis niloticus. Lineage (NCBI taxonomy): Eukaryota > Metazoa > Chordata > Mammalia > Rodentia > Muridae > Arvicanthis > Arvicanthis niloticus. Next base: position 33,494,918 of record NC_047679.1, read on the forward strand.
CACCATGGTCACTCAATCTGCTTTCATATAGAACCCAGGATGACCAGCCCAGGGCCGTACCACCCACAATGGGCTACCCTCTCCTATCAATAATTAATTAAGACAATGCTCAAAGCCTTAAGTATAATCCAATCCTATGTAGCTATTTTCTTAATTGAGGTTTCCTGCTTTCAAAGGATTTTAGCTTGTGTCAAGCTACATAAAACTATCTGGAACAGTATGGTCCCTCAAACCACCTCTGTATCAGTTGTAGTGTCTCTTTCAGTTTTCTGTTAAGTTATAAATCTGTCCATGGGTATAAATTCCTTTTACAGATAACAAAATCAGTCTCCACATTTCAGGGTAATCAACCAAGCACAGCAAATCACCTACAAAGTTAGTGTGCAATCCTAGCACACTGGAAGTAGACTGTGTAGGTTTCTAGCTACCTAAATCTCAGCTTTGTTTGAGCACCCAAGACCAAGGAGCACTTCTCTCAGGGGATAAGGCTGTGCTGCTCTGTAGGTAGGAACCTTTTAAAATGCACCCTGCTCCAGGGAGGGCAGGGAAAACTTTCTAGTTTCCAGAGGCAGAAAGAAGGTCAGAAAAGGAGTAGGAGCAGCCAGCAAGGATGGATAGGTACAAAAGACATGATTGTGAAGAGGGGCAGTAATGAGGGCATTTATTGAGACTTTGACAAAAAAAACTTGACATCTGTGTACTCACTTATCCAGGACATAGTCACAGACAATGGCCAAATTATTTTTGACTCGTGCAGTAACCTTTCAAAAAGGTATTTTTTAAATTTTAAATAATATATTTTGAAAGAATGTTAGATAATAAGAAGTTTACCTTTTATGAGTTCAACATTGCTTTCTGTGCCTTTACTCAGTATGTAAGTCACAGGTTGGTAATCTTCTGGAAGCTTGGAGGAGCACTTTGAGGTTTGATTCTTACTCTAAAATTTATTTGAAATTTAACTGGACTACTATTTTAATAGAAAATAGATTCTTCTCTTATACAATACATCCCGACCAGAATTTTTACTCCATACATGCCATACAGCTCCTCTCCTACCAGCGCAGACCCTGATCCAGTCCCCATTGGATTCCTCTTCCATAAATTGCAGACCTCCAAGGACAACTATGACCAAACGTTACAAAAGGAAATACAGTAAGCCAAGGTAAACATCTCCCTGGTCCAGGATAAACAAGAAAACCCAATAGGAGGAGAAGAGGTGCAAGTGCAGCACAAAGAGTCTGAGATACATCCTCTCCCACTGTGAGCAATCTCTCAAGACCAACAAGATGACATCCATAACATGTAGAACAATTTTAATCCAGCAACATGGCTGCTCTGCCAAGGGATCCCACCCAAAGGCCTTCTAGATCTGTGTGGTCTAGCTGGAATGACATACATTTCATCCCTCTGGCTGTAATGCAGACACATTTCCTGCACAACTTCAGTCTCAAACAAAGGGTGGTAAAGTTATTTTGTAGAAAGAAGTAGCCATGTTTGAAAGTGAAGTTGAATTGAGGGGCAGACAAAGTAACAAATCAGAGAAATATTTGAAACTATGAGTGAGAGAAAAAATATTCCCAACTCTCAGGAAACAAAAGGAGGCTGCTTAAGAGAGACAAGGTATGGGAGGCAGTTTCACAGAGAAAGCTTGGAGGTGGAGAGATAAAAACCAAGAGAGTGAGAAGCAAGATGATTAGAACAAATTACAGAGGAAGTTTGAGGTCAAGAAGAGGAATTCAGCCAGAAGGCAAAGAAGCAAGTGTGAATCTTTAACAGTGAAGAAAAATTGAGGCCAGAATAACTGAGTTGACAAAGGTGTTTACAATACAAAGAACAGGAAACAGTTATGTACATATACACATACACATACACATACACATACACATACACATACACATACACATACACATACATATCTGTTCTTGAATCCCTAAACCCTACCCACTCCCTGACCTTCTCTTTACTAAAACAGCCTTGGTCTCTGGATTTTAGCTTTATTATTATTTACTTAACAGCTAATGCCTGTTGATATTTGAATGGATATATCACCTAAATGTGTACCTCATGAGTGACTGGACATTGTGATCTTAAAAAAGATCAGGTGGAGTAGAAGATGACATACAAACCTTGCTAGATGCTATGTGTCTAAGACTCCCACAATGCCTTGGCTTACACCATTGACATAGGGTGTTTGCCTCACTCCACCCCTCTGCAAAACTTATGTTCTAGTGCTAATGGTCCTTAAGAACTCCTAAATGTATTGATAGAGCTGTGGTTCCGACCCAAAATCTATCAAGAGAAAATGATGGCTCTGGCTTCAAATATGTCTCTCTGTCTGTCTGTATGTATGTATCACTTTTCTGAAGGTAAAGATACATCTGGCTTCAGCCAATGCCAAACTGTCTGGAGACGACCTTAATATGAATGGGAAACCAGTCAAGACTTTTGTGATAGAAACTCTATTAGCCATTTTTAGTTGTGGTTTTCATTTGTTAACCACACGAAGACACTAAACAGTTTAAGACAATCAAAACTTTATTTTATTCTTGTTTTTAAATTATTCCCGAGGTTTTTCCCATTGCCCAGGAAAATCCTATTTCAATGTCACTTGTCTATTGTGGCATTTTACAAATTAAGACAGAAGTCATTCTAATTTGGTTTCAAAATAATGAAATTCTTCAAACCAGGAAAAACAACAGTGCATGAACTACAAATGACTGAAACTTAAAACTAGTGGACCTGGTAGTAATTGTGTTAGCAATTTGAAAGAACAAGAATCCTAAAGTGACCTAAACAGAATAAAAGTAGAATGCTTCATGGTCTCCTCCCACCAGCTCTAAAGTGAGGGTACAATACTCGATTAGTGGCTTGGTCTGACCTGATGTTAGAAGGGAATTGCCAGTGAACTAGGATGTGCCCAGGTCAGACCTGTTGAAGCATGCGTTGATAGATCCAGTTCTGGACCCTGTCTATCTCATCTTCCAAAGCCTCTGCATACCTTTCAGGGTAGGCTGTGGGGTGAGTTTTAGCAATACTGGCAAAAAACTCCAAGACTTTCATTTTGGTGGTTTCGGCAAAGGCCCTGGGGCCCCAGAGGAACACATGGGTAGGAGGATCACTACTGGGCACCTGCCTGTATTCCAGGTACCCTTCCTGTACAAACTCCTCAGAGATGAGCTTCCTAGGGTCTTTATGTATGTAAGGATCCCTCCCACCACACAACCCTATGTTATTCAGTTTTTCCCAGATAATCTCCTCACTGACACAGTTTCCCTCCATGAAAATGACACCCAATACCACTATGAGGAGGCCTGTCTTGGGCATACCCTGGACATCAGTCAGCATCCCATCATAGGTGATCCCCAGGGCAGTGACAAGGATGTAGGAGTGGACAGAGGCGTCCACTTCTACCATATCAATGCCAAAGACCAGCTTCAAGCACTCAGAGGCCTCACTAAAGATCAGAGGGTAGTACTCATCATATGCCCTACCAACACACTCCAGCATTTCTGCTTTGGTGGTGAATGCCTTCATTCGATATTTGCAAAGCAGAAATTCCACCAAGTCATACACCTTTATGTACTGTGCATGGTGCAACAAATATAGTGGATCTTCCAGCTCTTCTAATGGTTTGATGGAAGCTTCCTCAGATGGGCCATCAGGAATGGAGGCCAGTGCCACACAGGGAGAGGAAGCTCTCTGAGGACTCTGGGGAGGACTTGGTATTCCACCACCATACACCTGATGGGAGGTGGTGCTTGTTTCCTCCTCATCTCCTTCAGCCGTGGTAGTCTGGGCATTGGCTAACTCCTGTTGGGCCTGACCACTGTCTTGGAGGTTGCAGCACTGGGTGTTATGGGGCTCAGCCATTATCACTTTCTTTGGTAACAACAGGCAGGAAGGACAGTCTCCCAATCTAAGCAGGGAGGATACACAGGCCTGATGGAGAAAGGGGAGGGTGAGTAGATTTTTATCACAGACCATGTCACACTGACTTCAAATGCCTTCATGTTTCTTGAGATCTCCTGAGTGGATGCCTCTAGTGGGACAAGGACTCTAAGCAATCCTAGAATCCTGAAAGCCTGAAACAGGAAGTAACCTAGCTGTTTGGAGTGCAGCCAGGTCACAGAGGAGATAAACTCGTGGATACCATTAGAATATTTGAGGCCAGGGAACTTGGAGTGTCTATTTTCTCAGTTGTTGGAACAATTGATTTATACTTGCAGGATGGGCATCCCTATCAGTTCTGAGGATACATAGTTTTGCTCTTCTACGGGAACTGAGGACACTATCTCAGTGGATGATTTTCTTATCTTCCACTTTGGAATCACTGTAAGAGATGCTTACAAAATCACATATATGCTAACTTCTAGTTGGTACCTGAGTTCCCAAGGTTAAAAAAAAGGGAGAGAGGAACTGTGGGGTGTAAACCTACTTAAGGTAAATGGTTTCTTGTGTGATCATTCTGGGCCCTTATGTTTCTCTGTCAAGGGTTGGACACTGCCCTTATCCTGGCCTATAATAAACACTTCAGTGTTCACCTCTCTGGAAATTAGTAAAAGGGATTAATAGAGCTTCATATCTGCCGACCCCTGTTCAGACTAAATTACAAGAGATGAGACAATTTAATGGTTTTCATATGTCCTGAGGTGTCAGATGTCAGACCTGCCCAACACTCTCCTTGATCAGGGACCAGCACTGTACTGCTTCTCCTGATGGTCTAAGGCAGGTTTCTTTGAACCAAGAGCCTATTACTGATATACAGTGGCAAGAGGAATTGAGGTGAGGTAAATCATCTATGGTCTCTGATCTACCTCAGAGCTTACATGAGGGCAGGTAGGGCACATTTCCCCTCTCGTATTAATGCAGGGCATCTTCAGTCCTCACCTTCAGTCCTGACACTCCTGAGATCTTCCCTTTGATGAGTCTTCTCAAATGCCTCTTCACCAGGTTTTTCAGCTCCCTGAGTCCAGTGACCTGAAAACAAGACAGGGTGTATAGCAAGACATCTCCACACAGTACTGCATGTGTGAGATATTTGACAAGTTTGTGTGGGGCCTGTGAAAATCATACAATCTAGGACATACATCATCCCGGGACCCTTGATTTTAACTATGGATACCCACTCTGGTCAATTTGCACTCCTTCATGACATCTGAGAAATGGCACATCCCTTTTTATCTGAGTGGGTTATCCTGGATTGTTCACATGGCTTGAGCTCATCTGGGGTGATATTGGGTTTTGTTAAGACCACATGAGCTTTATTCAACTGATTTCATCCTGACACCTTCCTTTATGTGCAAATGACACAAGACCACATCTCGCTGAAGACTCCCACCTTCCTACCCAAGGTAAAAGTAAGCATGCCACTTAATGCCTCTGAATGTTGCCCTCAGAATGTTATCAGGCATTACAGTGCCTATGTTCTGTACTGTGGACACATAGAGTCCCTAGAATACATGTCTGTGATATGGCTAATACTGGGACTCATCTTTGTTGCCCATAATTTGTTTCTTCTGCCAACAGGACATCACCCCTGGGATCAAAGACTTCACCTCCTAGAGAAATATCAGAACAAATCAGGAAGCATAACAGAGACGCAGTCACAATGCCCACGTAAACAGAAATATCCAGAAAACTATAAGTGAGGTGGCCAGGTTTTGTGGCATCCCTTGCTGTGGGTGGGTTTGTACATTTTTTCACATTTAGTTCTCACCATCATAACTGAAACTCACCTAGACTGCATACAAACCATGGACACCTCCTCTGGTAACCTCTATGTTGCTCCCTCTGCTGCTCTGATAATATCCTTCTGTAGATAGGCCTGCCGACCTTGGAGAGGGGAGAGAAGGGATAATAAAGCATATCTGTATAACAGTGAGTGTCTTAAGGGCCACAAAGCTTATGAGAGCAAGTGAGAAAAAAGTGTCAATGTTTGACTATGTAGTGTGCTGTCCCTAGTGAACCCTAGATTTTGCCTTGACTAGTGATGCATCCTACTCCTCTTTACCATGGACCTCAGAAAAATGTTCTGACCTTATATCTACTAAGGTCAAAGTAGACTACTCCACTTACGACTCCAAGGGTTCTTGCCATATCAGTTTGTGGGGCCTTGGCCCTCTGTTTTTCAATTGATCCAAAAAGAAGTAAGTAATTCTGAGTGCCATTGGAGGATAGAACCTTACTCCTATGAAAGCATTCCACCCAGTTAGGTGAGGATTTTGGTTCAAGCTACAGGACTCTTCAGTATAGCACACACCACAACAGTCAACTCATATTATCTGTCGACTCACTGTACAGAAAGGATGCTCTGTATGCAATGTGAAATTCCATTAACTCTGATAGTAAGGCAGTCTACAAGCTCAAAACAGAAAATGTTCTGTGTCCTGCAAGTCCTTACATATACATGTAGTGGTATGGCAGGTGTACTTAACCAAAAATAATGGTTCCTGTTTCTTTCAGGTGAGCCAGTCGTTACAATAGGATTGACTCAGGCTGTCTGCATTGTATAGGGCATCTGAACTCTACCATCAGCTTACACTTGAGTCAGGAAGAGACCAAGTCCTGCCTCCCCCAGGAAGTTCTAAAAATGCCATCTGTACTATAACCAACGGCTGGAAACCAGACTGGGCAAACATCTGATTCCTACAAGGGCCCAACCTTTGTGTCTACTAGACAGCAGAGCTGAAGCTGCTTTATCTGGGGACCTTCTGTTATGAAAAGGGGCTTTGTAGTCTACTGTACACTCACCTGGACCCTGAAAGCTTGTATCACCCCTCCCAGAACATGAAAGCTCTGTTATGACACCTCCCTAAGCACCTAGATGTAGGTATTGCAGAGAGCGATTCATTCCCTTAAGTGAGAACTGGAGCATTCTCTAAATTCCAGAAATCACACAAAATGTTTGGAGTCTTCCAAATGACCTCCTGCAGTTGGAGAAGCTCACTCCTACCAACCCAGAGGGTTTTGCTGCAAGCCTCTCAAAGGAATACAATGTTGCTTGATTATCTGGCCCTTTCTTTCTCCCTTGGATGAGGCTTCTGCAGCCAACTCACAGAGAACATGTTAACTGACAACATATTCCTCTCTGCAATCTTCCTAAAGGTCTCCTAGATAATGATTCTCAGGGAAAGGAAGGGAAGAGGCCCATTCCTCCAAATGGACCCACTGAACTACAACTTGGGTACCCTCTTGATCAGTATTTTTAACCCTTCCTAATGCTGAGTATGTTTAATAGAGTTTCTCATGTGGTTGTCACCCACAACCATCAAATTATTTTGGTTGCTATTCCATAACTATACTTTTGCAACTGCTATGATTCATAATGTAAACATCTTCTATGCCGGGTATCTGATATGTAACCCTAAAAGGGGTATGACCCAAAAGTTGACATCCACACTGGTAGCCTGCCAGGGGCCTTAGCAACAGACCCACAGGCAAGTTACAGAGCCTGAATGTGAAGCTACCACTTGGGCTGATGTAACTATTAAAAACTGTTTTTCTGTGTCTTTGACAGTGAGCACAGGCTGATTCCTGCATCTGGGGCCATGATTACTGCCCAGTGATTATGTTATGTGGCCCTTTCTCTGAACTGCAGCTTCTATGGTCCACTCTCAGATCTAACTTCCTCCCTGAATGTGATGTAAACCTCCTTCTGGGAACTCCTTAAAAACACCTGTGTTCATGGTGCAAGAAGATGGACTCAGCAAGCAGCTCATGCCAAAATGCATGGCATACTCCATGCAATACTAACTGAAGGGTGAAATCTGCATTCCCATTGCACCTTATAACCTGATGGAGACCTTTGGCCTCGTGTAAGCTGACACACACACACACAAACACAACACAACACAACAGACACACACACACACACACACACACACACACACACAACGCATTTCTGTCTTTCTCCAAGGAGTATCACAAGATGATGCTGAGTCCTGGAACTCCCTATATGCAATCTGGAATCTTGGATACAGACCTAGTCCCCACAGAACTGCCCCCATTTGGATTAAGTCCCTGAAAATGATACAAGTTAGCTAGGTTGTATGAGAATAACCATCTAGAAACCAGCTACCAACACACACTCTCTTCTCCCATTTTTACTTTAAAATGATTGCTGATCCCTGGTTTCTGAAGTGGTGCCTATGCTCAGAGTCCTCACAGAGTGAAGACGATGAGGCTTATTTCATAAAAGGCCTGTGTTTGGTGGAGTTCACATTTGCCATCCTAGAGGCTGTAGGGTCAAGCAGAGGTTTTACAATACATTTCTGGGAACTCGTTTCACCCAGGATAGTATTCCAGCTCCTTCTCTCACAAAAGAACTTAAAATAGTGACTATCCTGACTCTTCAGGTATCATGGAGCAAGGATCTAGATCCTACCAGTGAGCTCTACTTGGAGCTATGCTAACAATAGGGGATGTCTCTTTCCCAAAGACAAAATCCTGGGCAGGAAGAGATATTTTCTCAGGGGAAATATGTGTGTCAAAAGTTTTGTTCTTTTCCTGAAATTCTTTCCTCAACTGGCACAGTGAGGACTTGCAAAATGGCACCAACTCCACAAAGTCACCTGATATAAAAGGCTGACCAATCACTCTATCTCAAAAATCAGCCCAGAAATTTCCTAAAAAAAAATTAGGACCTTACAAAACATTCCCAAATTTCCCATGTCACCAGATAGATATGGCTGTTGAGTGTCTCATTACCTAAAGTCAGCACTGAGGCAGGCTTGAAACTCACTGAACCTCACCCAATGGCCTTCAGGCTCCCAAGTCCTCCTACATGCAAACTGTCACCGAGGTTCTTTACACTAAGGAGGCTCCTGTTTCCTTCAGGATCCCAAAGGGATACAAACCTAATTAATTCTTTGAGCCTATGACTCCTGGATCCATCTTCAACCAGCCACTCCACGAGTTCACTCCACACTAAAACTGTCACCTGATCCTGCCTTTCTGGGAACCTGTAAAAGGATGCATAAAGACAGAGTCCAGGATGAAATGGGGTATGGGCTCATTCCCGCGAAGCTGCCCCTACTTGCTGAGGATATACCATGCATACGGTATTATCTGGGTCCCACTGACCCAACCCACCCTTCCACAGTCCACTCTCAGCTACTAGTTTGACACAGCCAACTGTTCCGTAGCTTTTCCCCATGCATGCTTCAAAATGGCAACTTTACGCAGTCTCTAGAATCGAGGAATAAGAACCTAGTTCCCCCCAGGTTACCCTACTGGGACCTAAGCAGGCTAAAGGAGGCGTCTGTATTATGTACAAACCTTCAATCCTGGTAGGTTTAGGGATGAACTCAAAATTCTTACCTCTACTGGCTCGGCTCCGCGACCTCCCTTCCAGATGGCTCACAAAATGGCGCTGAGTCCACAAAGTCACCGGAAATGAACGGCTGGCGAGGTGCTCTACATCACCCGTCAGCACACAGGTTCCTTTAACTTCAGGGACCTCACAAACGTTCCGGAAGCCCCATGTCACCAGATATATGACTGTGGAGGGACTCACATGCCCAAGTCCTCACTGAGGCATGCCTTAAACCCGGAGAAGCACAACAACCAGTCCCCAGGCTGCCCACCAGTATGGACACTGGAAGCCAAGCTCTTTCCAGTAATGGGGCTCCTGTTTGATTCCTGATCCCAAGGCCATCAGGAAGTGGCTTAGTTGTCTGAGCCTGTGGGTCCGGGATCCAGCATAAAATATCCAGTCGTCAACTTTCAGTCAGAATGAAAATGTCACCTGATCTAGCATTTTGGGGAACCTCAGAAATGGTGCCTAAGGACAGAGTCCCAGATTAAATGTGGTAGGGGCTCATTCCCAGGAGGGTGCTCCTATACTTGGTGAGGTTATATCATTAATAATACCATATTATCTGGGTCACTCTGACCCAACCCATGCTTCCATAGTCCAGAATTAGCTACTAGTTTGATACAGCCAACTATTGTTCAGTTTTTCCTCACAAACTTTTTTTAAAAAAAATTAATTTTAGATAGTCTCCAGAATTGGGAAGGAAGGAACTTATTGCCAAGAGGTTGTTACACTGGCAACTAGGCAGGCTGAAGGGATGAAGCTATATTATTTGGGGAACATCAATCCTAAAAATGTTTGAAGTGAACCCGGAATTCTTACTTCAACTGTCAGAACAAGGTGACCTCCATTCCAGGCTTCTAACATAATGCTGCCAACTTCACAACATCACCAGACACTAAAGGCTGGAGAGGAGCTCCATATCACATGTCATCACAGAGATTTCTTTAATCTCAGAAACCTAACAAAATGTCCCTGAGGCCCCCATGTCATGAGACATATATGCCTGGGTAGGGACTCATATGCACAAGTTAGCACTGAGGCTTCCATTAATCCCAAAGAACCCCAGTAAACCGACTTCAGACTCCTTTGTCCTCCTATATGGATAATGCAGCCCAGGCTCAATCTACTGAGTGGACAACTAGTTACTTCAGGAACCCTCTAGGATACACACCAAGCTTAATTTTCTGAGGCGGTAGATCCTGGATTCCCTTCTGAAAACCCACTCCCCTCCTTCTATCCAGACTGAAATGATCACATGAGACTGCACTTCTGGAAACCTCTGAAATGGTGCCTAAAGACAGAGTCCACTGAGAAGGAGCAGTGGTGGCTTCTTGCCACAACACCTGTCCTTTTTAGGTGCAGCTCACATTAGTAACTTTATATTATGTGCGATGCTCTCAAAAAGTCAGTGTGTCCATAGTTCACTCTTAGGTATTCTTTTCACTCAGCCACCTATTCTAGAGCTTTCCCTCAAGGAATGTTTGACAATGGAACCTATACATACATACATACTCTCTAGAAAGCAGAGGCAAGCAGCTCATTCCTACAGCTGAACTATTTGTTTCTCCACAGAGCCAAGGGATGAATCTGCAGGCTTTAGGTACTGTTTATCATGGAAAGACTATTAACCAGTCAACTCTAATCTCTTAACTGGAATGAAAGGGCACTGTGTGGCGGTCTCTTGTTTAGAAAGTTCACAGAATTGCTCTCAGTGGTCTAAGTCTCTGATTGTGACAGAATGTGGAGGAGCTCCTTTCTGAAGTTTATCACTGAGGCAGCCTATAGACTCCAGAACCATGTAAATTGGCTCTGTGTTCCCCAAGTCCCTAGATGAAGATACCAAAGCTTGGGCACAGTCTCATTCCCACTACCTCTATACCAAAATACTACCCAAATAGTCTACCTCTATTTGGTGCAGGATCATCCAAAGGACACTAAATAACTTGATTGTCTGGGTCTGTTCATTTGGAATCTGACTTCTACCCTAAAGTATCTTTAATGTAGTTCTATCTGGAATCTATTCCAAAGTTACATCTTGACTGTAAATGTCACATGCTCCCTCTTTGCCAAAAATTGTTAAGAGCACCTATTGTCAGGATCTCGTGAGAGGAAATGCTATGTGCTCATTCCCAAGTAATAGTCTTTCTTCGGTGTAAACCCCAGCCGTTCCCTGTTTTCCATTATCTTCTGGACCTTTCTGCAGAGCCTAGCACCCACACTCTGCTCTTAGGTCCTACCTCACCCTGCAAACAGTCAAAGCCCTTTTCCATTTCCCGAATGTATAAAAAAAGCAGGGAGGGTGTCCTGTGTTTGCTCCCCAGGATTGGAGGGCTAAAGGCTCACAGACCCATTTCTCCACGTTGAGCCTTATGGTCCATTGTTTCTCACAGGAGTTTATCTGTAGTGTTTGGGGTCCCTCTGTGGTACTTCAGATATGAATCTACAGGTCTGACTATCCGTGTCTCTGGAAATCATGAAAATTTCCCCTTCACTAGAGTTAAGGGAAAATTGACTAGACCTAGGGAAAGGTCATGGGTAGGTTTGGTAATAAACTGACATCAGAGGTGCCACTGTATCCTTTGGGATTCTTCCCTCTGCATCTGAGCTCCTTTGAGTACAAAAATAGGACCTGGGAATTTTACAAAACAGTTAAAGGCTTCTCCAAATTTGGGGGTATGAATGAAACTGTGTATTTGAGGCTCATCTATGTTATTTGATCCTAAAAAATGTAGAGCATAGCTAGATTAGTTAAGACAGTTCTTTCTAAATTGACATTTCTGTACACTCTAAGTTTAATGCCGATATCCTAATAAGAATCAATATAATTTAATATAATTTAATAAATTTAATATCAATATAATTTAAGCTTACACACACACACACACACACACACACACACACACTCATACGTGTCTTGGATTTAGCTGATGTTCTTGTTGAGAAATCAATCTAAGGTCATTCTAGTATGCCAAGGAAACCTGGGTGAATGTACAGACTGAATGAATTCTGAGTGAGCCTGTATTGTTTGACAAGGTGACAGTCATATCTTGGATTCTAGTTCCTCAGACACACAGACTGATGATAACAGACAAACACTTCTTTTATATCAAGACCACTACTGCTTCCTCTTCCCAGAGGACTGCAACCTGAGACTGATCACCAAAGAGCATCCACGAGAATGCATGAAAGATAGTTCTGATTCATCAGAGTGAAAATATCCCACATATCCAAGATTTTCTGTACATTTGTTTGTGTCTCTATTTTTTTATTCACATGCCATTCATGATCCAGGAACCAAGCTGTGGTGGCTACAGTGGATATATAATACTTATATAAAAATTGAACATGTAATCAATATTTAAATACAGTGTGGTCAGAAATTAAACCATGAAAAAGAACATAAGCTAACATTTGTTCATCCCAGAGGAATTGTTACTAAGTGTGTAGCAATCCCTGAATTCATGTAGGTGTTTTGTTTTGTAACAGGAACCTGATTATTTCTTTGTATTCAGAGAAGTGTTCCTCTTCTTCTTCTTGCCACTCTTCCTCTCCTTCCTCCTTCACTGACTCAACTTAGAGATATGGCTGATAGGGCATCTTTCAGGATGGAACTGAAAGTGTGGTACACAGACCTCAGGTACCCATATCTGAGGTACCCTGTGGAGATGCTGGGTGTGGTGCATGGGAGGTCTCCTCTACCAGAAGGCCATGGGTCTTAGTCAACAATGCCCTATCCTGCTGGCACCCTCATCCATTGTGCACCCTATCTTTGTTACCATGTGAACAGGGGTTGGCCATGCCAGCCAGTGCAATCAATTCCTCTATGGTCAATATACTTACTGGCAGGACTTGAGCAGTTTCAGCTAGGGCTTATTGGATCCCAAGCAGTAGCTGTTCTCCTACAGGGGCCAGAGCAGGTGGTGACAGTGTCTTCAGATGCAGGAGGAACCACACTCCGTAGTGCTGCCATTCCCACCTGCACTAGCCAGGATGATGGAGCCAGGGCAGGTTTTAGAACTAGTGAACTCCTGATAACCACACAGTCAAGACAAAATAAAGAACCCCAGGACAGAGTATGAGGGGAAGATGGGAGCAGCAGCAAAGGCAGCTTCTGGAGAGAAGTCTTAAACCTATTTATTTCTGACCCATTATCACAAGTAAAATATGTCACTAGTTCAACACCAGAGTTTAAAAATACCTTCACCTTTAATTCAGAGTTTGCAGTTTTCTTTTCTTCTTCCTTTACCCTTCCCCATTGTCTGCTATTGTTTGCCTGACTGGGCCTTTTGTTTGTCCATTTATTACAATATTTAATTTAAAGAAAATATATTTACATTATATGTGATTTTTGACAGAAAATTTCTGCAACATACTGGTTCATACTTTATTTAAAGTAGGCTTTGGGTATAGGAAGCAGGGGCCTGACTCCAAGGAAAGAGCTGAGGGTTCTGGAAGAGAGAGGTGCATGCTCTTGGACCTCAAATAGAGCAGGAACCTTTAGGCAGTAGATGATATAGAGGCTATGGAGGGGTGCTGCCTACTATCTTGATCACCATGGTCACTCAATCTGCTTTCATATAGAACCCAGGATGACCAGCCCAGGGCGGTACCACCCACAATGGGCTACCCTCTCCTATCAATAATTAATTAAGACAATGCTCAAAGCCTTAACTATGTAGCTATTTTCTTAATTGAGGTTTCCTGCTTTCAAAGGATTTCAGCTTGTGTCAAGCTACATAAAACTATCTGGAACAGTATGGTCCCTCAAACCACCTTTGTATCAGTTGTAGTGTCTCTTTCAAAGTCGTCTGTTAAGTTATAAATCTGTCCCATGGGTATAAAATCCTTTTACAGATAACAAAATCAGTCTCCACATTTCAGGGTAATCAACCAAGCACAGCAAATCACCTACCAAGTCAGTGTGCAATCCTAGCACACTGGAAGGTAGACTGTGTAGGTTTCTAGCTACCTAAATCTCAGCCTTGTTTGAGCACCCCAGACCAAGGAGCACTTCTCTCAGGGGATAAGGCTATGCTGCTCTGTAGGCAGCAACATTTTAAAATGCACCCTGCTCCAGGGAGGGCAGGGGAAACTTTCTAGTTTCCAGAGGCAGAAAGAAGGTCAGAATAGGAGTAGGAGCAGCCAGGAAGGATGGATAGGTACGAAAGACATGATTGTGAAGAGGGGCAGTAATGAGGGCATTTATTGAGACTTTGACAAAAAAACTTGACATCTGTGTACTCACTTATCCAGGACATAGTCACAGACAATTGCCAAATTATTTTTGACTCGTGCAGTAACCTTTCAAAAAGGTATTTTTTTTAAATTTTAAATAATATATTTTTAAAAGAATGTTAGATAATAAGAAGTTTACCTTTTATGAGTCAACATTGCTTTCTGTGCCTTTACTCAGTATGTAAGTTACAGGTGATAAAGTTCTGGAAGCTTGGAGGAGCACTTTGAGGTTTGATTCTTACTCTTGAAATTTACTTAAAGTTTTAACGGGAATACTATTTTAATAGAAAATTGGACTTCTGGTCTGGGCCGGAGGACTGTGTGGGATCTCTATTGGCAGCTCTACACCAACCTCACAAAACCTAGATGAAGTGGGGCTACCAGGAGCTCTAACCCAGGCAGTATTTAAGGCTTATAAGGATTTAGCAAAGCTTTCCCAACGGAGTAGCCAGGACACACAGGAACCCAGGAATTCGCTCCTGGCCAGGAGCACTGGTACCTTCCAGTCTGGGACTGAATGCTCAGCAGATCCAGGGAGATAGCTCTGCACCCAGTCTCACAGAACCCAGAGGAAACGGGGTTCTTAGGAGCTCTAACCTTGGCAATGTCTTTGGTAAGGAGGCAGCAACACTCACACCAAATAGAGAGTAACTGGGAGTCACTGAAATCCAGGAATTCACTCCTAAGGGGGAGTACCAGTTCCTTCCTGTTTGGGGCCTGAGCACAGAGCAGATCCCAGGAGACAGCTCTGTACCCAACCTCCCAAAACCCAGAGGTGGCAGGGCACCCAGGAGTTCTAACCTGGGCAGTATCTCAGGTCAGGAGACAACAATACTCTACCTAAACAGGGAGTAATCAGGACCTGCAGGGACCCAGGAATTCACTCCTGGCCCAGAGCACTGGTTGCTTCCTGTTTCTGCCTGAGCACGGAAGCAGATCTTGGACCTCAGCTCTAACCCCAGCAGCAAAACTCATCCCAAACAGTTCTGGACACAACCAAGATAATAGGAAAAACAAGGCTCCAGTCAGAGACAGCTCAGGTAGCACCAAGGAGATCGAGATGGCTAAAGGCAAGCACAAGAACACAAGCATCAGCAACCCAGGGTACTTGTTTTCATCAGATCCTAGTTCTCCCACATTAGAAAGTCCTGAATTACCCATATCACCAGGAAAACAAGAGTCCAATCTAAAGTCACTTCTAATGATGATGATAGAAAACTTTAAGAAAGACATAAATAACACCCTCAAAAGAAAATTGAGGAGAACACAGATAAACAGGTTAAAGCCCTTAAAGAGGAAACACAAAAAACCTTAAAGAATTACAAGATAACACAACCAAACAGGTGAAGGAATTGAACAAAACCATCCAGGACATAAAAATGGAAGTAGAGACAATCAAGAAATCACAAAGGGAGAACTACCAGGGATATAGAAACCTGGGAAAGAAATCAGGAGTCGCAGATGCAAGCATCACCAATAGAATACAAGAAGATAAAAGAGAGAATCTCAGGTGCAGAAGATACCATAGAAAATATTAACACAGCGAGAAACTATTCTCAACATAAAGGAACCTCTGGGGGATCACCATTCCGGACCTCAAACTGTACTACAGACAGTAGTGAAAAACTGCATGGTATTGGCACAGAGACAGACAGGATTCATTGGAATAGAATTGAAGACCCAGAAATGAACACACACACCTATGGTCACTTGATCTTTGACAAGGGAGCTAAGACTATCCAGTGGAAAAAGGACAGCATTTTCAAACAGTGGTGCTGGCTCAACTGGAGGTCAACATGTAAAGAATGCAAATTAATCCATTCTTATCCCCTTGTACAAAGCTCACTCCAAGTGGATAAAGGACCTTCACATAAAGCCAGACACACTGAAACTATAGAAGAGAAGTTGGGAAAGACCCTCGAATACCTAGGCACAGGGGAAAAGTTTCTGAACCGAACACCAATGGCTTATGCTCTAAGAATCAGGAATTGACAAATGGGACCTCATTAATTTGCAAAGCTTCTGTAAGGCAAAGGACACTGTCAACAAAGACAAATGGCAACCAACAGATTGGGAAAAGATCATTACCAATCCTACATCTGATAGAGGGCTATACGAATCACATACAAAGAACTCAAGAAATTAGACACCAAACAAGAAATAATTCCATTAAAAAATGGGGTATACAGAGCTAACAGAGAATTCTCACAGGAAACACGAATGGCCGAGAAGCACCTTAAGAAATGCTCAACATCCTTAGTCATCAGGGAAATGCAAATCAAAACAACACTGAAATCCACATGACACCAGTCAGAATGGCTAAGATCAAATTCAGGTGATAGTAGATGCTGGCAAGGATTGAAGAAGGAGGAACACTCCTTCATTGTTGGTGGGGTTGCAAGCTGGTACAACCACTCTGGAAGTCAGTCTGGCGGTTCTCAGAAATTGGACATAGCACTACCTGAGGACCCAGCTATACCACTCCTGGGCATATACCCAGAAAATGCCTCAACATATAACAAATCATATGCTCCACTATGTTCATAGCAGCCTTATTTATAATAGCCAGAAGCTAGAAAGAACCCAGATGCCCTTCAACAGAGGAATGGATACAAAAAAATTGTGGTACATTTACACAATGAATATTACTCAGCTCTTAAAATAATGAATTTGAGAAATTCTTAGGTAAAAATGGATGGCTAGAAATATCATCCTGAGTGAGGTAACACAATCACAAAAGTACACACATGTATTTACTCACTGATAAGCGGAGATTAACCCAAAAGGTTTGAAACAACAAAGATTCACCTACCAAGACATGAAGCTCATGAAGAAGAAAGAACAAGTGAGGATGCCTAGGTCTTTCTTAGAAGGAGTAACTAAATACTCAAGGTAGCAAATATGGAGACAAAGTGTGGGACAGAATCTGAAGGAGAGGTTATATGGAGACCACTCCACCTGGGTATTCTTCCATGTGCAGTCACCAAAAATAGACGCTGATATGGATGTCAGGAAGGGAAAGTTGACAGCAGCCTGATAAGACTGTCTCCTTAGAGGTCCCCCCAGAGTCTAACATACCCAGAGACGATACCCACAGCTATCCATTAATCTGATCAAAGGTTCCCAATGGAGAAGTTAGAGAGCAAACTGAAGGAGCTGAAAGGGTTGGTGGCCCCAGAGGAGAGCAACAATACCAACCAACCAGAGCTCCCAGGGTCTAAACCACCAGCCTAAGAGCACATATGGAGAGACACATGACTCCAGCTGTATATGTATGGAGGATGGCCTTGTTGGCATAGGTGGGAGACGATGTAATTGGTACCTTGAAGGCTGAGCACTGAGTGGGGGGTGGAATCTGAGGGTGGTGAGGGGGATTGAGGGGTAGGTGGGTAAACACTCTCATAGAAGCAGGAGGATGGGGGATGGGATAAGGGGTTCCTGGGTGATGGGGGGAATATGGTAAGGGGATAAAATTTGAATGTTAATATTATATCCAATAAAAGAGGGGAAAAAAAAAGAAAGCGGTTAGAACCAACATCCTTAATAAAATGTCAGCTCCCTTAAAAAAACTATCTTGCTACTAAATTTGTTTTGAGAATTGTATATTGCAGAATGATCAGCCAAGTTGTATCTACTCAAAAGCGGCGGGCCAACTGCTCAAACCTCTGAGGTCCAGGAATTCCATCTGGGCAGTAATACACAGATAAGGCTTGCCATTTGCCCCTTCCCCCACGCCTCTTCTAATATCTCAACGCCATAATCAGCTTGAAGAAGCTAATGAAGAGTCAGCGCCCCTATTCCCTGGATAGGGGACTAAGTGGTAAATGTTGGGCTATCTTTCTAGGGAAAAGTAATGGTTTTGTGGGATAAAGAGGATTAGCTAGGATTTATTGCATAGCCAAACCTATTAGTAGAAATCTGTACATTATTTCTTTTTTTTCTAAAGTTATTCCATTTTTTATTAGATCTTTCATTACACTTCAGATGCCATCCCCTTTCCCCCATTCCCCCCCTTAGAAAACCCCTATCCCATGCCCCCCTTTTCCTTTTTGCATTATACATTTTTTAAAAATGTTAATCATAGGCTTTATAAGTTTGGTATTGTTCAATCAGAGGTGTAACCCATACCCAACCTAGATATATCTACTATCTTTGACTGGTGGAGAATACTGAATCTGCTTCCCTGTCTCCCCCCTCTATCTCTCTTTCATCACCTAGCTTCTCCTCTTCTTTCTTCTCCTCTTCTTACTCCTTTTCTTCCTCTCAGTACTCCTCCCACCTTAGCTCCTCCTACACATCACCCTTCCTGTTAAAGGAAACTTTTCTCTCAAAATACAATTAGAGCATAATTATGCCAATTTGTACCAGTGAGGTACAAGATAGTCCTAATACCCAGTCCATCCTTTTGTTGACCTACCAGCACCTCTGTCATCTCTCCTAACTAAACATTTAGTTCTGAACCTGGCTTTAGGATGAATGTCAGCTGACGACCATGACACTCAGATCTTTTCTCTCAAGGTAAAATAGCTATAAGTTTTCAACCCCGTCAGAAATCCAGAATGACTGAGTTGACTATAATTGTGGGAGCACAAAGCATAGCTTCTAAAACTTAGCCAAATTTATAGAGACCTCTGAACATCTGGGCACTCGCTCTACTTCAAAAACGTTGGAGCATCTGTTCTTCTGCCTTCTGGCCCAGGATTCTGACAGAACTTAGTGCTGCAGATTATTAAGGGCTGATTACTCTGTCTAGCAGATATAATCAGTCGACTATTCTGCAAGTGTGTCCTTTTCTGGACAGTAATTTGTCTGTAGTTGAAAGAGGCAATTCTTGTCTAGTGGCTGTCTCACCACAACTGGAGTAACTCCAAAGATGCTCAATTTCTTCTTAGAATTTAACATAGGACCTGTCAGGAGCAGACAGGTCTCTAATAAATGAACATTAATACTGAAATGTTGTCATGTCATTCTAAGGATTTTGATGTTTTGAAAACCAGCTATCCTGTAATAATCTGGACTGTTGCCTGTTAACTCCACTCAGCTATTTCTAGGTAAAACATAGACAACACCCTTATATAAAACTCAAGTCATGAATTTGCTATAGTCCCTTAACTCACAGGCTGACCATCTCAAATCAGTTAAAAAGTTAAAGAAGGACTGGTCTAAGCTTTGTATTCCTAAATGTGTTATACTGGTACAATGCCTATGAGAGTAACAATATTCATCTCACTCTTATATCCTAAGAGGCTCATGCCAATGAAAACCTTAAAATTTGTAAACAAAGTAAATTGGTGCCATTTAAGAATTTATATCTTCATCTTGATATTAATTATACAGATTTCTACTAATAGGTTATGGCTATGCAATAAACCCTAGCTAATCTCTCTATTCCGACAAAAACCACTAATTTCCCTAGAGAGACAGCCCAACATTTACCACCTTAGTCCCCATGCCCGGGAATAGGGGCGCTGACTCATCATTAGCTTCTTCAAGCTGATTATGGGCGTTGAGATATTAGAATAGGAGTGGGGGGGAGAGCAAATTGACAATCCTCTGATGCTGTGTCTTCGCTGCCTCAGAAGGAATTCACGGACCTCAGAGGTTTGAGCAGGTCTGCCCAGCTTGCTTGTTGAGTAGATACACCAAGGCTGATCATTCTGCAGGCCTCAGACTGGAGGAGGGGCGGTGGCGGAAGGGCTACAATTATTTTCAAGATAGAAGAATATCAATTTCTTAATGGCACAAATTTTACTTTGATTACACATTTTAAGGTTTTCATTGGTACGAGCTTCTGATGGGATATAAAAGTGAGATGAATTTGTTGCTCTCATAGGCATTGTAC
>NC_047679.1:33515410-33658927 GCF_011762505.2 Arvicanthis niloticus
CCACCCCTCTGCAAAACTTATGTTTAGTGCTAATGGTCTAAAGAAATCCTAAGTGTATTGATAGAGCTGTGGTTCCTTCCAAAATCTATCAAGAGAAAATGATGGCTCTGTGGGGAAGAAATCTCACGGGCGGGGGGAGGGAGTACGACAGCAGGGTCCCAGGGCGGTCTGGTCTGACATCAGGATCCCGGGCAGACTTCCCATGCCGCCAGCCGAGGATCCATATTGATACAGCCACGCGGGCTGGCGGTGAGCGGCTCAACTTTCCAAAGGCTGGGAACATGGTGGTGGCAGATCAGGCGACACGTGGAGTCTGGTTTTCCAAAGCTTTTATTGTTCATGGCATGGTAAATGGACGTGGGTGGTACGTGCTTCCCCCGCCAAAAGCCAGGGGAGACCAATCTTATAGGGAAGGGAGAAAGGGAGGGAATAACTTAATTAGCTATGCCCCTGGCCTTTTGATAATCATTAATATTTAAATCTCTGGAGGTAGAGACTTGTTAATCACGCCCTCTACCTGTGTCCTAGGTGACTGAAGGTAACAGGTTAAACGGAGTTACCTAGTCCAAGGCCCAACATCCCACCCTCTTTTCTTTCATAAAAAGAGGGGAGGTTCTGTATCGTCTGTAGTCTGCAAGGTACAGTTTGATGAGAGATGTGGACCCTGTGGAGTAGTCTGGAATCTGGGAGCATGGGGAGATCAAACCCAGTGCTGTATCAAGGGGGCCTAGGAACAGAGCTGAATATCCTACCATCCCTCAAAGGGTCTCCGGGGTTCAAAGCTCATTCAACCAGGCTATGTCCAAACCATCTCTTCATGGCCCAAATCTCACCTTTTTTTAGTGAAAATTTGGATGAGGTGGTCAAAGAAAACACTATGTAGGCCAGAGGGTGTAGCATAACTAAGTCAAGGGTAATGGGAATTGAGGATAGGGTTTGGAAGGCAGGGATCATTGAAACAATTAAATACAGATTGTATAGTTTGAGGGTAAATGACATCTGATTAATCTAAATAGACATTATGTTTTCCTCACTACATGTAACTTTAGCTATGTGACTTTGGCAAAAGAGTTCATTTGTAGCTGGAAGGTCTGGATCTGTCTTCTCTAGTGAGCATCTCTGGGTTCTGGCGTGCATCTCTGGAGGCTGGTGTGGGTCTCTGGATCTCAGCATGTTCTGGTGTCTTCAGTCAGATGAGATGACTGGAAGAAGGCAGCTTGGCAGGTTCCAGGAGGTGGCGCTGTCACTGGATCTCGGCGTGTCTCTGGAGTCTGCAGTCAGATGAGGTGACTGGGAAAGAGCAGCTTGGCATCTCAGGCAGGTTCCAGAGGATGGTGTGGACACTGTTGGATCTGTGGGTATACCTGTAGGATAATCACAGTAGGGAAGCAGCATTTCTGGCAGGGAGATGTCTGTAGGCTGGATACTGAGCATTAAATTGCTTGGGAACAAGCAACTTATGGCCTGTCGTTAAGATCCTGGAAAAGCAAAGGTGGTTGAGGAAAGTTTAGTCTTGGAAGGTATCTTTGAGTCTGTTTTGGATGGCTGAGGGAGAAAAACAATGTTAATTTTGTATCTGGGATTGGCAGCAACAGTTTGCCTGTAAAAGAAATTAGTTGTTAATAAGACTCAAGAAATGGTGATCAGCACGTTGACTTAAACTGTGGAAGGAAATTAGATGGCTTTTAAACCTTGAAGAAATTATAAAGGTTAAAAAAAAATGTTGGACATATATCACGAATATTAGAGAGAAAAGCAGCATTAAATAAAAAAATAACAAAATTTTTGGTTGAAAAACACAAGCATTGTTGTTCTAGGTGTTCCTGTTAGGAAGAAGAGGAAACGTTTAAAAATTTTGGTTGAAAAACAGGAACATTTGTTGCAGGTCCTCCTGTTGGGAGAAGCAGTAATGGTGGGTTTAGAAGCAGTGTGGGGAGGGGCCTAGCTCTGCTGTGGTGTCTGGGTGCTCTGGCAGAGAGGTTCTGCATTCCCGCTTTTCTTTTTCTTAGCTGGTAAAATTTAAATGTAGATAAAAGTAAAGGCCAACTTTGAAGAAAAGTTTAAGGCAAGCAAGAAGCATTAGGGAGGGCTAAGAGTCAGAAAGAGTGAGGAGTCTGTGTCTATGGAAAGACACATGGAAGCTGGATTGGAGTCAGGCAGCTTTGAGAGAAACTGGCAGGCAGCAGTGGGGCAAAGGGTGCAGGCAGGATTTTAGATCCGCTGCTTCAGGCAAGCTGGCTGAGCTAAGTAGCTTTAGTCAGCTGCAAATGACTGAGGGTGAGGGGAAGCATAGCTGGCTAAGGAACACAGGGCTGGGTGGCAAGCAGGGTTCTGCCCCATTGCTTCAGGCAAGCAGGCTAAGCCAAATAGCTGTAGCCAGTTGCATATGACAGGGTAGTAGGGAAGAAGCTACCTGGCAGGGCGCTAGGGGCTAGAGTTTGGAGCTGGCGATCTTGAGAGAGAGAGAGAGATGAGAGAGAAGAGAGAGGAGAGAGAGAGAGAGAGAGAGAGAGAGAGGGGACGGTCTCAGCTGCGAGAAGGAGTCTTAGAAAGAGGGTACAGCAGGTGTTGTGGCTTGAAGGACAGATATTAGCTGTGGAGGAACCCCCTCTGTGGAGCTGGGGGGATGGGAAGAGTGGGGGCTAAGAAGCCACAGCCATCTTGCCCTGAGCTGGAGAACATGTGGGGAGAGAGACCTAGTTCTTTTGTATTACCCAGGGGTTAGGCTATAGCTAAGAATCAGAGAAAGAGAGAAGGGGTAGGGTGGACAGAGAGAGATGTTACTCACGGTTTTTGCAGTCACCAGCGGGGGGCACTTGCGGAGCTGGATCTGCGCATGTTGTCTACCACCTGTGGGAAACAATGTGGCCCGTGCATGGGTGCACGAGTGTGGATCTCTGTTGCTGGTCTGCTGGTCTGCTGGTCTGCACGTCCTTTGTCAGAGATAGGGCTATGTAGAGGAGCAGGGGCTAAGGAGGGCACTCACAGTGGGCAAGGCAGACTCTGCGGTAGGAGTCTCTCGGTGAGAAATCTCCCTTTTTGGCCCAAGCCCGGCGGTGGGTGGGCACAGCAAAACAGGAGAATGTGGGGGTCGCATGGCAGCAGATCCATGCTCCGAGATTGGCCTCCATCTGGGGTCTCGGAACTCCAGCAGAATGGAGGCGGGGAGAACGCGGGGTGTGCACGCTGAGAGAGGACCAAGAGACTTAGTGTCACATCTCACAAGAAGTATACTTGCTTAGCAGATTCAGCCAGGATGATTCTTGTAAACGCATGGGTGGTCGTGCCCCATGTTGGTGGCACCAGCTGTGGGGAAGAAATCTCACAGGCAGGGGGAGGGAGTCTGGCGGCAGGGTCCCAGGGCAGTCTGGCATCAGGATCCCAGGCAGACTTGCCACGCCTCCAGCAGAGGATCCCACATTGATACAGCCACCACAGGCTGGTGGTGAGCTGCTCAACTTTCCAAAGGCTGAGAACCTGGCTGTGGCAGATCAGGCAACACAGAGTCCGGTTTTCCAAAGCTTTTATTGTTCATGGCATGGTGAATGGACGTGGGTGGTACACTGTCTGTCTGTCTGTCTGTCTGTATGTATGTATGTATGTATCACTTCTCTGAAGGTAAAGATACATCTGGCTTCAGCCAATGCAACACTGTTTGGAGACGACTTAATATGAATGGGAAACCAGTCAAGACTTTTGTGATAGAAACTCTATTAGCCATTTTTAGTTGTGGTTTTCATTTGTTAACCACACGAAGACACTAAACAGTTTAAGACAATCAAAACTTTATTTTATTCTTGTTTTTAAATTATTCCCGAGGTTTTTCCCATTGCCCAGGAAAATCCTATTTCAATGTCACTTGTCTATTGTGGCATTTTACAAATTAAGACAGAAGTCATTCTAATTTGTTTCAAAATAATGAAATTCTTCAACCAGGAAAAACAACAGTGCATGAACTACAAATGACTGAAACTTAAAACTAGTGGACCTGGTAGTAATTGTGTTAGCAATTTGGAAGAACAAGAATCCTAAAGTGACCTAAACAGAATAAAAGTAGAATGCTCCATGGTCTCCTCCCACCAGCTCTAAAGTGAGGGTACAATACTCGATTAGTGGCTTGGTCTGACCTGATGTTAGAAGGGAATTGCCAGTGAACTAGGATGTGCCCAGGTCAGACCTGTTGAAGCATGCGTTGATAGATCCAGGTCTGGACCCTGTCTATCTCATCTTCCAAAGCCTCTGCATACCTTTCAGGGTAGGCTGTGGGGTGAGTTTTAGCAATACTGGCAAAAAACTCCAAGACTTTCATTTTGGTGGTTTCGGCAAAGGCCCTGGGGCCCAGGAACACATGGGTAGGAGGATCACTATGGGCACCTGCCTGTATTCCAGGTACCCTTCCTGTACAAACTCCTCAGAGATGAGCTTCCTAGGGTCTTTATGTATGTAAGGATCCCTCCCACCACACAACCTTATGTTATTCAGTTTTTCCCAGATAATCTCCTCACTGACACAGTTTCCCTCCATGAAAATGACACCCAGTACCACTATGAGGAGGCCTGTCTTGGGCATACCCTGGACATCAGTCAGCATCCCATCATAGGTGATCCCCAGGGCAGTGACAAGGATGTAGGAGTGGACAGAGGCATCCACTTCTACCATATCAATGCCAAAGACCAGCTTCAAGCACTCAGAGGCCTCACTAAAGATCAGAGGGTAGTACTCATCATACGCTCTACCAACACACTCCAGCATTTCTGCTTTGGTAGTGAATGCCTTCATTCGATATTTGCAAAGCAGAAATTCCACCAAGTCATACACCTTTATGTACTGTGCATGGTGCAACAAATATAGTGGATCTTCCAGCTCTTCTGATGGTTTGATGGAAGCTTCCTCAGATGGGCCATCAGGAATGGAGGCCAGTGCCACACAGGGAGAGGAAGCTCTCTGAGGACTCTGGGGAGGACTTGGTATTCCACCACCATACACCTGATGGGAGGTGGTGCTTGTTTCCTCCTCATCTCCTTCAGCCGTGGTAGCCTGGGCATTGGCTAACTCCTGTTGGGCCTGACCACTGTCTTGGAGGTTGCAGCACTGGGTGTTATGGGGCTCAGCCATTATCACTTTCCTGGTAACAACAGGCAGGAAGGACAGTCTCCCAATCTAAGCAGGGAGGATACACAGGCCTGATGGAGAAAGGGGAGGGTGAGTAGATTTTTATCACAGACCATGTCACACTGCCTTCAAATGCCTTCATGTTTCTTGAAATCTCCTGAGTAGAGCCCTCTAGTGGGACAAGGCCTCTAAGCAATCCTAGAATCCTGAGAGCCTGAAACAGGAAGTGACCCAGCTGTTTGGAGTGCAGCCTGGTCACAGAGGAGATAAACTAGTGGATACCATTAGAATATTTGA
The DNA here is from genome assembly GCF_011762505.2 of Arvicanthis niloticus. Classification (NCBI taxonomy): domain Eukaryota; kingdom Metazoa; phylum Chordata; class Mammalia; order Rodentia; family Muridae; genus Arvicanthis; species Arvicanthis niloticus. The sequence continues at coordinate 33,520,820 of NC_047679.1, forward strand.
GGCCAGGGAACTTGGAGTGTCTATTTTCTCAGTTGTTGGAACAATTGATTTATACTTGCAGGATGGGCATCCCTATCAGTTCTGAGGATACATAGTTTTGCTCTTCTACGGGAACTGAGGACACTATCTCAGAGGATGATTTTCTTATCTTCCACTTTGGAATCATTGTAAGAGATGCTTACAACATCCCATCATGCTAACTTCTAGTTGGTACCTGAGTTCCCAAGGTTAAAAAAAAGGGAGAGAGGAACTGTGCGGTGTAACCCTACTTAAGGTAAACGGTTTCTTGTGTGATCATTCTGGGCCCTTTGTTTCTCTGTCAAGGGCTGGACACTGTCCCTTATCCTGGCCTATAATAAACACTTCAGTGTTCACCTCTCTGGAAATTAGTAAAAGGGATTAATAGAGCTTCGTATCTGCCGACCCTGTTCAGACTAAATTACAAGAGATGAGACAATTTAATGGTTTTCATGTGTCCTGAGGTGTCAGATGTCAGACCTGCCCAACACTCTCCTTGATCAGGACCAGCACTGTACTGCTTTCCTGATGGTCTGAGGCAGGTTTCTTTGAACCAAGAGCCTATTACTGATATACAGTGGCAAGAGGAATTGAGGTGAGGTAAATCATCTATGGTCTCTGATCTACCTCAGAGCTTACAGGAGGGCAGGTAGGGCACATTTCCCCTCTCGTATTAATGCAGGGCATCTTCAGTCCTCACCTTCAGTCCTGACACTCCTGAGATCTTCCCTCTGATGACTCCACTCAAACGCCTCTTCACCAGGTTTTTCAGCTCACATAGAGTCCCTAGAATACATGTCTGTGATATGGCTAATCCTGGACTCATCTTTGTTGCCCATAATTTCGTTTCTTCTGCCAACAAGACATCACCCCTGGGATCAAAGACTTCACCTCCTAGAGAAATATCAGAACAAATCAGGAAGCATAACAGAGACGCAGTGCAATGCCCACGTAAACAGAAATATCCAGAAAATTATAAGTGAGGTGGCCAGGTTTTGTGGCATCCTTTGCTGTGGGTGGGTTTGTACATTTTCTTCACATTTAGTTCTCACAATCATAACTGAAACTCACCTAGACTGCATACAAACCATGGACACCTCCTCTGGTAACCTTTATGTGGCTCCCTCTGCTGCTCTGATAATATCCTTCTGTAGATAGGCCCTCCTTCCTTGGAGAGGGGAGAGAAGGGATAATAAAGCATATCTGTATAACAGTGAGTGTCTTAAGGGCCACAAAGCTTATGAGAGCAAGTGAGAAAAAAGTGTCAATGTTTGACTATGTAGTGTGCTGTCCCTAGTGAACCCTAGATTTTGCCTTGACTAGTGATGCATCCTACTCCTCTTTACCATGGACCTCAGAAAAATGTTCTGACCTTATATCTACTGAGGTCAAAGTAGACTACTCCACTTACGACTCCAGGGTTCTTGCCATATCAGTTTGTGGGGCCTTGGCCCTCTGTTTTTCAATTGATCCAAAAAGAAGTATGTAATTCTGAGTGCCATTGGAGGATAGAACCTTACTGCTATGAAAGCATCCCACCCAGTTAGGTGAGGATTTTGGTTCAAGCTACAGGACTCTTCAGTAACACACACCACAACAGTCAACACATATTATCTGTCGACTCACTGTACAGAAAGGATGCTCTGTATGCAATGTGGAATTCCATTAACTCTGATAGTAAGGCAGTCTACAAGCTCAAAAAAGAAAATGTTCTGTGTCCTGCAAGTCCTTACATATACATGTAGTGGTATGGCAGGTGTACTGGACCAAAAATAATGGTTCCTGTTTCTTTCAGGAGAGCCAGTCGTTACAACAGGATTGACTCAGGCTGTCTGCATTGTATAGGGCATCTGAACTCTACCATCAGCTTACACTTGAGTCAGGAAGAGACCAAGTCCTGCCTCCCCCAGGAAGTTCTAAAAATGCCATCTATACTATAACTAAGGGCTGAGCACCAGAGTGCGCAAACATCTGATTACTACAAGGGCCCAACTTTGTGTCTACTAGACAGCAGAGCTGAAGCTGCTTTATGTGGGGACCTTCTGTAATGAAAGGGGCTTTGTAGTCTACTGTACACTCACCTGGACCCTGAAAGCTTGTATCACCCCTCCCAGAACATGAAAGCTCTGTTATGACACCTCCCTAAGCACCTAGATGTAGGTATTGCAGAGAGGGATTCATTCCCTTAAGTGAGAACTGGAGCATTCTCTAACTTCCAGAAATCACACAAAATGTTTGGAGTCTTCCAAATGACCTCCTGCAGTTGGAGAAGCTCACTCCTACCAACCCAGAGGGTTTTGCTGCAAGCCTCTCAAAGGAATACAATGTTGCTTGATTATCTGGCCCTTTCTTTCTCTCTTGGATGAGGCTTCTGCAGCCAACTCACAGAGAACATGTTAACTGACAACATACTCCTCTCTGCAATCTTCCTAAAGGTCTCCTAGATAATGATTCCCAGGGAAAGGAAGGGAAGAGGCTCATGTCTCCAAATGGACCCACTGAACTACAACTTGGGTACCCTCTTGATCAGTATTTTTAACCCTTCTAATGCTGAGTATGTTTAATAGAGTTTCTCATGTGGTTGTCACCCACAACCATCAAATTATTTTGGTTGCTATTCCATAACTATACTTTTGCAACTGCTATGATTCATAATGTAAACATCTTCTATGCCGGGTATCTGATATGTAACCCCAAAAGGGGTATGACCCAAAAGTTGACATCCACACTGGTAGCCTGCCAGGGGCCTTAGCAACAGACCCACAGGCAAGTTACAGAGCCTGAATGTGAAGCTACCACTTGGGCTGATGTAACTATTAAAAACTGTTTTTCTGTGTCTTTGACAGTGAGCACAGGCTGATTCCTGCATCTGGGGCCATGATTACTGCCCAGTGATTATGTTATGTGGCCCTTTCTCTGAACTGCAGCTTCTATGATCCACTCTCAGATCTAACTTCCTCCCTGAATGTGATGTAAACCTCCTTCTGGGAACTCCTTAAAAACACCTGTGTTCATGGTGCAAGAAGATGACTCAGCAAGCAGCTCATGCCAAAATGCATGGCATACTCCATGCAATAATAACTGAAAGGTGAAATCTGCATTCCTATTGCACCTTATAACCTGATGGAGCCCTTTGGCCTCGTGTAAGCTGACACACACACACACCACACACACACACACACACAACACACACACACACACACACACACACACCACACAAAACCTGGCATTTCTGTCTTTCTACAAGGAGTATCACAAGATGATGCTGAGTCCTGGAACTCCCTATATGCAATCTGGAATCTTGGATACAGGTCCAGTCCCCACAGAACTGCCCCCATTTGGATTAAGTCCCTGAAATGATACAAGGTAACTATGTTGTATGAGAATAACCATCTAGAAACCAGCTACCAACACACACTCTCTTCTCCCATTTTTACTTTAAAATGATTGCTGATCCCTGGTTTCTGAAGTGGTGCCTATGCTCAGAGTCCTCACAGAGTGAAGACGATGAGGCTTATTTCATAAAAGGCCTGTGTTTGGTGGAGTTCACATTTGCCATCCTAGAGGCTGTGGGGTCCCTCATCCCCAAGCAGAGGTTTTACAATACATTCCTGGGAACTCGTTTCACCCAGGATAGTATTCCAGCTCCTTCTCTCACAAAAGAACTTAAAATAGTGACTATCCTGACTCTTCAGGTATCATGGAGCAAGGATCTAGATCCTACCAGTGAGCTCTACTTGGAGCTATGCTAACAATAGGGGATGTCTCTTTCCCAAAGACAAAATCCTGGGCAGGAAGAGATATTTTCTCAGGGGAAATATGTGTGTCAAAAGTTTTGTTCTTTTCCCGAAATTCTTTCCTCAACTGGCACAGTGAGGACTTGCAAAATGGCACCAAGTCCACAAAGTCACCTGATATAAAAGGCTGACCAATCACTCTATCTCAAAAATCAGCCCAGAAATTTCCTAAAAAAAATTAGGACCTCACAAAACATTCCCAAATTGCCCATGTCACCAGGTAGATATGGCTGTTGAGTGTCTCATTACCTAAAGTCAGCACTGAGGCAGGCTTGAAACTCACTGAACCTCACCAAATGGCCTTCAGGCTCCCAAGTCCTCCTACATGCAAACTGTCACCGAGGTTCTTTACACTAAGGAGGCTCCTGTTTCCTTCAGGATCCCAAAGGGATACAAACCTAATTAATTCTTTGAGCCTATGACTCCTGGATCCATCTTCAACCAGCCACTCCACGAGTTCACTCCACACTAAAACTGTCACCTGATCCTGCCTTTCTGGGAACCTGTAAAAGGATGCATAAAGACAGAGTCCAGGATGAAATGGGGTATGGGCTCATTCCCGCGAAGCTGCCCCTACTTGCTGAGGATATACCATGCATACGGTATTATCTGGGTCCCACTGACCCAACCCACCCTTCCACAGTCCACTCTCAGCTACTAGTTTGACACAGCCAACTGTTCCGTAGCTTTTCCCCATGCATGCTTCAAAATGGCAACTTTACGCAGTCTCTAGAATCGAGGAATAAGAACCTAGTTCCCCCCAGGTTACCCTACTGGGACCTAAGCAGGCTAAAGGAGGCGTCTGTATTATGTACAAACCTTCAATCCTGGTAGGTTTAGGGATGAACTCAAAATTCTTACCTCTACTGGCTCGGCTCCGCGACCTCCCTTCCAGATGGCTCACAAAATGGCGCTGAGTCCACAAAGTCACCGGAAATGAACGGCTGGCGAGGTGCTCTACATCACCCGTCAGCACACAGGTTCCTTTAACTTCAGGGACCTCACAAAACGTTCCGGAAGCCCCATGTCACCAGATATATGACTGTGGAGGGACTCACATGCCCAAGTCCTCACTGAGGCATGCCTTAAACCCGGAGAAGCACAACAACCAGTCCCCAGGCTGCCCACCAGTATGGACACTGGAAGCCAAGCTCTTTCCAGTAATGGGGCTCCTGTTTGATTCCTGATCCCAAGGCCATCAGGAAGTGGCTTAGTTGTCTGAGCCTGTGGGTCCGGGATCCAGCATAAAATATCCAGTCGTCAACTTTCAGTCAGAATGAAAATGTCACCTGATCTAGCATTTTGGGGAACCTCAGAAATGGTGCCTAAGGACAGAGTCCCAGATTAAATGTGGTAGGGGCTCATTCCCAGGAGGGTGCTCCTATACTTGGTGAGGTTATATCATTAATAATACCATATTATCTGGGTCACTCTGACCCAACCCATGCTTCCATAGTCCAGAATTAGCTACTAGTTTGATACAGCCAACTATTGTTCAGTTTTTCCTCACGAACTTTTTGGAAAAAAAAATAGCAATATTACATAGTCTCCAGAATTGGGAAGGAAGAACTTATTGCCACGAGGTTAATCACACTGGCAACTATGCAGGCTGAATGGGTGAAGCTATATATTTGGGGGAACATCAAGCCTAAAAAGGTTTGAAATGAACCCGAAATTTTTACTTCAACTGTCAGAAACAAGGTGACCTCCATTCCAGGCTTCTAACATAATGCTGCCAACTTCACAAAAATTGCCAGACACTAAAGGCTGGAGAGGAGCTTCATATCACATGTCATCACAGAGGATTCTTTAATCTCAGAAACCTAACAAACTGTCCCTGAGGGCCCCCATGTCATGAGACATATATGTCTGGGTAGGGACTCATACGCACAGGTTAGCACTGAGGCTTGCATTAATCCCAAAGAACCCCAGTAAACCGACTTCAGACTCCTTTGTCCTCCTATAAGGATAATGCAGCCCAGGCTCAATCTACTGAGTGGACAACTAGTTACTTCAGGAACCCTCTAGGATACATACCAAGCTTAATTTCTGAGGCTGTAGACCCTGGATTCCCTTCTGAAAACCCACTCCCTCCTTCTATCAAGACTAAAATGGTCACATGAGACTGCACTTCTGGGAACCTCTGAAATGGTGCCTAAAGACAGAGTCCACTGAGAAGGAGCAGTGGTGGCTTCTTGCCACAACTCCTGTCCTTTTAGGTGCAGCATCACATTAGTAACTTTATATTATGTGCGATGCTCTCAAAAAGGCAGTGTGTCCATAGTTCACTCTCAGGTATTCTTTTCACTCAGCCACCTATTCTAGAGCTTTCCCTCAAGGAATGTTTGACAATGGAACCTATACATACATACTCTCTAGAAAGGAGAGGCAAGCAGCTCATTCCTACAGCTGAACTACTTGTTTCTCCACAGAGCCCAGGGATGAATCTGAAGACTTCAGGTACTGTTTATCATGGAAAGACTATTAACCAGTCAACTCTAATCTCTTAACTGGAATGAAAGGGCACTGTGTGGCGGTCTCTTGTTTAGAAAGTTCACAGAATTGCTCTCAATGGTCTAAGTCTCTGATGTGACAGAATATGGAGGAGCTCCTTTCTTAAGTTTATCACTGAGGCAGCCTATAGACTCCAGAACCATGTAAATTGGCTCTGTGTTCCCCAAGTCCCTAGATGAAGATACCAAAGCTTGGGCACAGTCTCATTCCCACTACCTCTATACCAAAATACTACCCAAATAATCTAGTCTATTTGGTGCAGGATCATCCAAAGGACGCTAAATAACTTGATTGTCTGGGCCCTGTTCATCTGGAATCTGACTTCTACTCTAAATTATCTTTAATGTAGTTCTATCTGGAATCTATTCCAAAGTTACATCTTGACTGTAAATGTCACATGCTCCCTCTTTGCCAAAAATAGTTAAGAGCACCTATTGTCAGGATCTCGTGAGAGGAAATGCTATGTGCTCATTCCCAAGTAATAGTCTTTCTTCAGTGTAAACCACAGCCCTGCCCTGTTTTCCGTTATCTTCTGGACCTTTCTGCAGAACAGAGCACCCACACTCTGCTCTCAGGTCCTACCTCACCCTGCAAACAGTCAAGGCCCTTTTCCATTTCCCGAGTGTATAAAGAAAGCAGGTAGGGTGTCCTGTGTTTGCTCCCCAGGATTGGAGGGCTAAAGGCTCACAGACCCATTCCTCCACGTTGAGCCTTATGTTCCTTTGTTTCTCACAGGAGTTTATCTGTAGTGTTTGGGGTCCCTCTGTGGTACTTCAGATATGAATCTACAGGTCTGACTATCTGTGTCTCTGGAAATCATGAAAATTTCCCCTTCACTAGAGTCAAGGGAATTTTGAATAGACCTAGGGAAAGGTCATGGGTAGGTTTGGTAATAAACTGACATCAGAGGTGCCACTGTATCCTTTGGGATTCTTCCCTCTGCATCTGAGCTACTTTGAGTATGAAAATAGGACCTGGGAATATTACAAAACACTTATAGACTTCTCCAAATTTGGGGGTATGTATGAAACTGTGTATTTGAGGCTCATCTATGTAATTTGATCCTAAAAAATGTAGAGCAGAGCTAGAGTAGTTAAGACAGTTATTTCTAGAGTGACATTTCTGTACACTCTAAGTTTTATTCTGATATCCTATCAATATAATTTAAGCACACACAAACACACAGACATACAAAAACACACACACAAACTCACACAAACACACACACACACACACAGACACAGAGGCTTCTTGAATTAGCTGATGTTCTTGTTGAGAAGTCAATCTAGGGTCACTCTAGTAAGCCAAGGAAACCTGGGTGAGTGTACAGACTGAATGAATTCTGAGTGAGCCTGAATTGTTTGACAAGGTGACAGTCATATCTTGGATTCTAGTTCCTCAGACACACAGACTGATGGTAACAGACAAACACTTCTTTTATATCAAGTACAAATTTGTCCATGTGTATAAAAACAGACCACTACTGCTTCCTCTTCCAAGAGGACTGCAACCTGAGACTGATCACCAAAGAGCATCCACAAGAATTCATGAAAGATAGTTCTGATTCATCAGAGTGAAAATATCCCACATATCCAAGATTTTCTGTACATTTGCCTGTGTGTCTATTTTTTTATTCACATGCCAGTCATGATCCAGGAACCAAGCTGTGGTGGCTACAGTGGATATATAATACTTATGTAAGAATTGAACATGTAATCAATATTTTAACATTGTATGTTCAGAAATTAAACCATGAAAAGGAAAATAAACTAATATTTGTCAATTCCAGAGGAATTGTTACTAAGTGTGTCGCAATCTCTTAATTCATGTAGGTGTTTTGTTTTGTAACAGGAACCTGATTATTTCTTTGTATTCAGATAAGTGTTTCTCTTCCTCTTCTTGACTCTCTTCCTCTCCTTCCTCCTTCACTGACTCAACTTAGAGATATGGCTGATAGGGCATCTTTCAGGATGGAACTGAAAGTGTGGTACACAGACCTCAGGTACCCATATCTGAGGTACCCTGTGGAGATGCTGGGTGTGGTGCATGGGAGCGTCTCCTCTGCCAGAGGAACATGGGTCTTAGTCAACAATGTCCTATCCTGCTGGCACCCTCCTCCATTGTGAACCCTATCTTTGTTACCATATGAAACAGGGGTTGGCCATGCCAGCCAGTGCAATCAATTCCTCTATGGTCAATATACTTACTGGCAGGACTTGAGCAGTTTCAACTAGGGCTTATTGGATCCCAAGCATTAGCTGTTCTCCTACAGGTTCCAGAGCAGGTGGTGACAGTGTCTTCAGATGCAGGAGGAACCACACTCCGTAGTGCTGCCATTCCCACCTGCACTAGCCAGGGTGATGGAGCCAGGGCAGGTTTTAGAACTAGTGAACTCCTGATAACCACACAGTCAAGACAAAATAAAGAACCCCAGGACAGAGCATGAGGGGAAGATGGGAGCAGCAGCAAAGGCAGCTTCTGGAGAGAAGTCTTAAACCTAGTTATTTCTGACCCATGATCACAAGTAAAATACATCACTAGTTCAACACCAGAGTTTAAAAATACTTTCAACTTTAATTCAGAATTTGCAGTTTCCTTTTCTTCTTCCTTTACTCCTCCCCATTATCTGCTATTGTTTGCCTGACTGAGCCTTTTGTTTTTCCATTTAGTACAATATTGAAGTTAAAGAAAATATATTTACATTATATGTGATTTTCCACAGAAAATTTCTGCAACATACTGGTTCATATTTTATTTAAAGCAGGCTTTGGGCATAGGAAGCAGGGGCCTGACTCCAAGGAAACAGCTGAGGGTTCTGGAAGAGAGAGGTACATGCTCTTGGACCTCAAATAGAGCAGGAACCTGGAGGCAGTGGATGATATAGAGGCTATGGAGGGGTGCTGCCTACTACCTTGATCACCATGGTCACTCAATCTGCTTTCATATAGAACCCAGGATGACCAGCCCAGGGCGGTACCACCCACAATGGGCTACCCTCTCCTATCAATAATTAATTAAGACAATGCTCAAAGCCTTAAGTATAATCCAACCCTATGTAGCTATTTTCTTAATTGAGGTTTCCTGCTTTCAAAGGATTTCAGCTTGTGTCAAGCTACATAAAACTATCTGGAACAGTATGGTCCCTCAAACCACCTTTGTATCAGTTGTAGTCTCTCTTTCAAAGTTTTCTGTTAAGTTATAAATCTGCCCATGGGTATAAATTCTTTTTACAGATAACAAAATCAGTCTCCACATTTCAGGGTAATCAACCAAGCACAGCAAATCACCTACCAAGTCAGTGTGCAATCCTAGCACACTGGAAGGTAGACTGTGTAGGTTTCTAGCTACCTAAATCTCAGCCTTGTTTGAGCACCCCAGACCAAGGTGCACTTCTCTCAGGGGATAAGGCTGTGCTGCTCTGTAGGCAGGAACATTTTAAAATGCAACCTGCTCCAGGGAGGGCAGGGAAAACATTCTAGTTTCCAGAGGCAGAAAGAAGGTCAGAACAGGAGTAGGAGCAGCCAGGAAGGATGGATAGGTACAAAAGACATGATTGTGAAGAGGGGCAGTAATGAGGGCATTTATTGAGACTTTGACAAAAAAACTTGACATCTGTGTACTCACTTATTCAGGACATAGTCACAGACAATGGCCAAATTATTTTTGACTCGTGCAGTAATCTTTCAAAAAGGTATTTTTTTTTTAAATTTTAAATAATATATTTTAAAAGAATGTTAGATTATAATAAGTTTACCTTTTATGAGTTCAACATTGCTTTCTGTGCCTTTACTCAGTATGTAAGTCACAGGTTGGTAAAGTTCTGGAAGCTTGGAGGAGCACTTTGAGGTTTGATTCTTACTCTAAAATTTATTTGAAATTTAATTGGACTACTATTTTATAGAAAATAGATTCTTCTCTTATACAATGCATCCCAACCACAATTTTTAATCCATACACCCAATACAGCTCCACTCTTACCAGCGCAGACCCTGATCCACTCCCCATTGGATTCCTCTTCCATAAAATGCAGACCTCCAAGGACAACTATGACCAAACGTTACAAAAGGAAATACAGTAAGCCAAGGTAAACATCTCCCTGGTCCAGGATAAACAAGAAAACCCAATAGGAGGAGAAGAGGTGCAAGTGCAGGACAAAGAGTCTGAGATACATCCTCTCCCACTGTGAGCAATCTCTCAAGACCAACAAGATGACATCCATCACATGTAGAGCAATTTTAATCCAGCAACATGGCTGCTCTGCCAAGGGATCCCACCCAAAGGCCTTCTAGATCTGTGTGGTCTAGCTGGAATGACATACATTTCATCCCTCTGGCTGTAATGCAGACACATTTCCTGTACACCTTCAGTCTCAAACAAAGGGTGGTAAAGTTATTTTGCAGAAGGAAGTAACCATGTCTGAAAGTGAAGTTGAATTGAGGGGCAGACAAAGTAACAAATCAGAGAAAGATTTGAAAGTATGAGTGAGAGATAGAATATCCCCAACTCTCAAGAGACAAAAGGAGGCTACTTAAGAGAGACAAGGTGTGGGAGGCAGTTTCACAGAGAAAGCTTGGAGGTGGAGAGATAAAAACCCAGAGAGTGAGAAGCCAGCTGATTAGAAGAAATTACAGAGGAAGTTTGAGGTCAAGAAGAGGAATTCAGCCAGAAGCCAAAGAAGCAAGTTTGAATCATTAAGAGTGAAAAAATTGAGGCCAGAATAACTTAGTTGACCCAGGCTTTTACAATACAAAGAACAGGAAACAGTTATGTACATATACACATACACATACACATACACATACACATACACATACACATACACATACACATACATATCTGTTCTTGAATCCCTAAACCCTACCCACTCCCTGACCTTCTCTTTACTAGGTTGCAGCACTGGGTGTTATGGGATCAGCCATTATCACTTTCTTTGGTAACATAAAGGCTAGGAATGACAGACTCCCAAATGCAAGCAGGGAGGACTACACATGTTCTGATGGAGAAAGGGAGAGGTGAGTAGTCTTGATGTTATCACAGACCATGTGTCACTGACCTCAAATGCATTCATGTTTCATTGAGATCTCCTGAGTGAGATGCCTCCTAGTCACTTGTCTATTGGGACAAGGACTCTAAGCAATCCTAAACCAGAATCCTGAAAGCCTGAAACTTAAAACAGGAAGTAACCAATTTGAAAGCTGTTTGGAGTGCAGCCAGGTCACAGAGGAGATAAACTCGTGGGCTTGGTCTGACCATTAGAATATTAGGATGAGGCCAGGGAACCAGTGGAGTGTCTATACCTTTCTCTGTGGGGTGAGTTGTTGGAACAATTGATTTATACTTGCAGGATGGGCATCCCTATCAGTTTTATGAGGATACATAGTTTTGCTCTTCTACGGGAACTGAGAGACACTATCTCAGCATCCCATCATAGGATGATTTTCTTATCTTCCACTTTGGAATCAAGCACTGTAAGAGATGCTCATACACCAACACACTCACATATATGCTAAATGCCTTCATTCTTTTGCAGTTGGTACCCTGAGTTCCAAGGTTAAAAAAAATGGGCCATCAGGGAGAGAGGGAACTGTGGGGAGGACTTGTAAACCTACACCTGATGGGAGGTAAATGGTTTCTTGTGTGATCATTCTGGGCCCTTATGTTTCTCTGTCAAGGGGAAGGACACTGCCCTTATCTGGCCTATAATAAAACACTTCAGTGTTCACCTCTCTGGAGAAATTAGTAAAGGGATTAATAGAGCTTCATATCTGCCGGGACACCTGTTCAGACTAAATTACAAGAGATGAGACAATTTAATGGTTTTCATATGTCTGAGGTGTCAGATGTCAGACCACTGCCCAACAACTCTCCTCTGATCAGGGACCAGCACTGTACTGCTTCATGTGTCCTGAGGTGTCAGATGTCAGTCTCTCCTTGATCAGGCAGCACTGTACTGCTTTCTTGGTCTGAGGCACTTTGAAGAGCCTATTACTGATATACAGTGGCAAGAGGAATTGAGGTGAGGTAAATCATCTATGGTCTCTGATCTACCTCAGAGCTTACAGGAGGGCAGGTAGGGCACATTTCCCCTCTCGTATTAATGCAGGGCATCTTCAGTCCTCACCTTCAGTCCTGACACTCCTGAGATCTTCCCTTCTGATGACTCCACTCAAATGCCTCTTCACCAGGTTTTTCAGCTCCCTGAGTCCAGTGACCTGAAAAAAGACAGGGTGTATAGCAAGACATCTCCACCCAGTACTGCATGTGTGAGATATTTGACAAGTTTGTGTGGGGCCTGTGAAAATCATACAATCTAGGACATACATCATCCGGGACCCTTGATTTTAACTATGGATACCCACTCTGGTCAATTTGCACTCCTTCATGACATCTGAGAAATGGCACATCCCTTTTTATCTGAGTGGGTTATCCTGGATTGTTCACATGGCTTGAGCTCATCTGGGGTGATACTGGGTTTTGTTAAGACCACATGAGCTTTATTCAACTGATTCATCCTGACACCTTCCTTTATGTGCAAATGACACAAGACCACATCTCGCTGAAGACTCCCACCTTCCTACCCAAGGTACAAGTAAGCATGCCACTTAACGCCTCTGAATGTTGCCCTCAGAACGTTATCAGGCATTACAGTGCCTATGTTCTGTACTGTGGACACATAGAGTCCTAGAATACATGTCTGTGATATGGCTAATACTGGGACTCATCTTTGTTGCCCATAATTTTTTTCTTCTGCCAACAGGACATCACCCCTGGGATCAAAGACTTCACCTCCTAGAGAAATATCAGAACAAATCAGGAAGCATAACAGAGATGCAGTCGCAATGCCCACGTAAACAGAAATATCCAGAAAACTATAAGTGAGGTGGCCAGGTTTTGTGGCATCCCTTGCTGTGGGTGGGTTTGTACATTTTTTCACATTTAGTTCTCACAATCATAACTGAAACTCACCTAGACTGCATACAAACCATGGACACCTCCTCTGGTAACCTTTATGTGGCTCCCTCTGCTGCTCTGATAATATCCTTCTGTAGATAGGCCCGCCGTCCTTGGAGAGGGGAGAGAAGGGATAATAAAGCATATCTGTATAACAGTGAGTGTCTTAAGGGCCACAAAGTTTATGAGAGCAAGTGAGAAAAAAGTGTCAATGTTTGACTATGTAGTGTGCTGTCCCTAGTGAACCCTAGATTTTGCCTTGACTAGTGATGCATCCTACTCCTCTTTACCATGGACCTCAGAAAAATGTTCTGACCTTATATCTACTGAGGTCAAAGTAGACTACTCCACTTACGACTCCAAGGGTTCTTGCCATATCAGTTTGTGGGGCCTTGGCCCTCTGTTTTTCAATTGATCCAAAAGAAGTATGTAATTCTGAGTGCCATTGGAGGATAGAACCTTACTCCTATGAAAGCATTCCACCCAGTTAGGTGAGGATTTTGGTTCAAGCTACAGGACTCTTCAGTATAGCACACACCACAACAGTCAACACATATTATCTGTCGACTCACTGTACAGAAAGGATGCTCTGTATGCAATGTGGAATTCCATTAACTCTGATAGTAAGGCAGTCTACAAGCTCAAAAAAGAAAATGTTCTGTGTCCTGCAAGTCCTTACATATACATGTAATGTGTATGGCAGGTGTACTGGACCAAAAATAATGGTTCCTGTTTCTTTCAGGTGAGCCAGTCGTTACAACAGGATTGACTCAGGCTGTCTGCATTGTATAGGGCATCTGAACTCTACCATCAGCTTACACTTGAGTCAGGAAGAGACCAAGTCCTGCCTCCCCCAGGAAGTTCTAAAAATGCCATCTATACTATAACCAAGGGCTGAGAACCAGACTGGGCAAACATCTGATTCCTACAAGGGCCCAACTTTGTGTCTACTAGACAGCAGAGCTGAAGCTGCTTTATCTGGGGACCTTCTGTTATGAAAGGGGCTTTGTAGTCTACTGTACACTCACCTGGACCCTGAAAGCTTGTATCACCCCTCCCAGAACATGAAAGCTCTGTTATGACACCTCCCTAAGCACCTAGATGTAGGTATTGCAGAGAGGGATTCATTCCCTTAAGTGAGAACTGGAGCATTCTCTAAATTCCAGAAATCACACAAAATGTTTGGAGTCTTCCAAATGACCTCCTGCAGTTGGAGAAGCTCACTCCTACCAACCCAGAGGGTTTTGCTGCAAGCCTCTCAAAGGAATACAATGTTGCTTGATTATCTGGCCCTTTCTTTCTCCCTTGGATGAGGCTTCCTGCAGCAACTCACAGAGAACATGTTAACTGACAACATCATTTCCTCTCTGCAATCTTCCTAAAGGTCTCCTAGATAATGGATTCTCAGGGAAAGGAAGGGAAGAGGCCCATCCTCCAAATGGCACCCACGAACTACAACTTGGGTACCCTCTTGATCAGTATTTTTAACCCTTCCTAATGCTGAGTATGTTTAATAGAGTTTCTCATGTGGTGTCACCCACAACCATCAAATTATTTTGCGTGCTATTCCATAACTACTACTTTGCCACTGCTATGATTCATAATGTAAACATCTTCTATGCCGGGTATCTGATATGTAACCCTAAAAGGGGTATATGACCCAAAAGTTGACATCCACACTGGTAGCCTGCCAGGGGCCTAGCAACAGACCCACAGGCAAGTTACAGAGCCTGAAGTGGAAGCTACCACTTGGGCTGATGTAACTATTAAAAACTGTTTTTCTGTGTCTTTTGACAGTGAGCACAGGCTGATTCCTGCATCTGGGGCCATGATTACTGCCCAGTGATTATGTTATGTGGCCCTTTCTCTGAACTGCAGCTTCTATGGTCCACTCTCAGATCTAACTTCCTCCCTGAATGTGATGTAAACCTCCTTCTGGGAACTCCTTAAAAACACCTGTGTTCATGGTGCAAGAAGATGGACTCAGCAAGCAGCTCATGCCAAAATGCATGGCATTACTCATGCAATACTAACTGAAGGGTGAAATCTGCATTCCCATTGCACCTTATAACCTGATGGAGACCTTTGGCCTCGTGTAAGCTGACACACACACACACAAACACAACACAACACAACAGACACACACACACACACACACACACACACACACACAACGCATTTCTGTCTTCTCTCCAAGGAGTATCACAAGATGATGCCTGAGTCCTGGAACTCCCTATATGCAATCTGGAATCTTGGATACAGACCTAGTCCCCACAGAACTGCCCCCATTTTGGATTAAGGTCCCTTGAAAATGATACAAGTTAGCTAGGTTGTATGAGAATAACCATCTAGAAACCAGCATACCAACACACACTCTCTTCTCCCCATTTTTTACTTTAAAATGATTGCTGATCCCTGGTTTCTGAAGTGGTGCCTATGCTCAGAGTCCTCACAGAGTGAAGGACGATGAGGCTTATTTCATAAAGGCCTGTGTTTGGTGGAGTTCACATTTTGCCATCCTAGAGGCTGTAGGGTCAAGCAGAGGTTTACAATACATTTCTGGGAACTCGTTTCACCCAGGATAGTATTCCAGCTCCTTCTCTCACAAAAGAACTTAAAATAGTGACTATCCTGACTCTTCAGGTATCATGGAGCAAGGATCTAGATCCTACCAGTGAGCTCTACTTGGAGCTATGCTAACAATAGGGATGTCTCTTTCCCAAAGACAAAATCCTGGGCAGGAAGAGATATTTTCTCAGGGGAAATATGTGTGTCAAAAGTTTTGTTCTTTTCCTGAAATTCTTTCCTCAACTGGCACAGTGAGGACTTGCCAAAATGGCACCAACTCCACAAAGTCACCTGATATAAAAGGCTGACCAATCACTCTATCTCAAAAATCAGCCCAGAAATTTCCTAAAAAAAAATTAGGACCTTACAAAACATTCCCAAATTTCCCATGTCACCAGATAGATATGGCTGTTGAGTGTCTCATTACCTAAAGTCAGCACTGAGGCAGGCTTGAAACTCACTGAACCTCACCCAATGGCCTTCAGGCTCCCAAGTCCTCCTACATGCCAAACTGTCACCGAGGTTCTTTACACTAAGGAGGCTCCTGTTTCCTTCAGGATCCAAAGGGATACAAACCTAATTAATTCTTTGAAGCCTATGACTCCTGGATCCATCTTCAACCAGCCACTCCACGAGTTCACTCCACACTAAAACTGGTCACCTGATTCCTGCCTTTCTGGGAACCTGTAAAAGGATGCATAAAGACAGAGTCCAGGATGAAATGGGGTATGGGCTCATTCCGCGAAGCTGCCCCTACTTGCTGAGGAGTATACCATGCATACGGTATTATCTGGGTCCCACTGACCCAACCCCACCCTTCCACAGTCCACTCTCAGCTACTAGTTTGACACAGCCAACTGTTCCGTAGCTTTTCCCCATGCATGCTTCAAAATGGCAAACTTTACGCAGTCTCTAGAATCGAGGGAATAAGAACCTAGTTCCCTCCCCAGGTTACCCTACTGGGACCTAAGCAGGCTAAAGGAGGCGTCTGTATTATGTACAACCTTCAATCCTGGTAGGTTTAGGGATGAACTCAAAAATTCTTACCTCTACTGGCTCGGCTCCGCGACCTCCCTTCCAGATGGCTCACAAAATGGCGCTGAGTCCACAAAGTCACCGGAAATGAACGGCTGGCGAGGTGCTCTACATCACCCGTCAGCACACAGGTTCCTTTAACTTCAGGGACCTCACAAAACGTTCCGGAAGCCCCATGTCACCAGATATATGACTGTGGAGGGACTCACATGCCCAAGTCCTCACTGAGGCATGCCTTAAACCCGGAGAAGCACAACAACCAGTCCCCCAGGCTGCCCACCAGTATGGACACTGGAAGCCAAGCTCTTTCCAGTAATGGGGCTCCTGTTTGATTCCTGATCCCAAGGCCATCAGGAAGTGGCTTAGTTGTCTGAGCCTGTGGGTCCGGGAATCCAGCATAAAATATCCAGTCGTCAACTTTCAGTCAGAATGAAAATGTCACCTGATCTAGCATTTTGGGGAACCTCAGAAATGGTGCCTAAGGACAGAGTCCCAGATTAAATGTGGTAGGGGCTCATTCCCAGGAGGGTGCTCCTATACTTGGTGAGGTATATCATTAATAATACCATATTATCTGGGTCACTCTGACCCAACCCATGCTTCCATAGTCCCAGAATTAGCTACTAGTTTGATACAGCCAACTATTGTTCAGTTTTTCCTCACAAACTTTTTTTAAAAAAAATAATTTTAGATAGTCTCCAGAATTGGGAAGGAAGGAACTTATTGCCCAGAGGTTGTTACACTGGCAACTAGGCAGGCTGAAGGGATGAAGCTATATTATTTGGGGAACATCAATCCTAAAATGTTTGAAGTGAACCCGGAATTCTTACTTCAACTGTCAGAACAAGGTGACCTCCATTCCAGGCTTCTAACATAATGCTGCCAACTTCACAACATCCACCAGACACTAAAGGCTGGAGAGGAGCTCCATATCACATGTCATCACAGAGATTTCTTTAATCTCAGAAACCTAACAAAATGTCCCTGAGGCCACCCATGTCATGAGACATATATGCCTGGGTAGGGACTCATATGCACAAGTTAGCACTGAGGCTTCCATTAATCCCAAGAACCCCAGTAAACCGACTTCAGACTCCTTTGTCCTCCTATATGGATAATGCAGCCCAGGCTCAATCTACTGAGTGGACAACTAGTTACTTCAGGAACCCTCTAGGATACACACCAAGCTTAATTTTCTGAGGCGGTAGATCCTGGATTCCCTTCTGAAAACCCACTCCCCTCCTTCTATCCAGACTGAAATGATCACATGAGACTGCACTTCTGGAAACCTCTGAAATGGTGCCTAAAGACAGAGTCCACTGAGAAGGAGCAGTGGTGGCTTCTTGCCACAACACCTGTCCTTTTTAGGTGCAGCTCACATTAGTAACTTTATATTATGTGCGATGCTCTCAAAAAGTCAGTGTGTCCATAGTTCACTCTTAGGTATTCTTTTCACTCAGCCACCTATTCTAGAGCTTTCCCTCAAGGAATGTTTGACAATGGAACCTATACATACATACATACTCTCTAGAAAGCAGAGGCAAGCAGCTCATTCCTACAGCTGAACTATTTGTTTCTCCACAGAGCCAAGGGATGAATCTGCAGGCTTTAGGTACTGTTTATCATGGAAAGACTATTAACCAGTCAACTCTAATCTCTTAACTGGAATGAAAGGGCACTGTGTGGCGGTCTCTTGTTTAGAAAGTTCACAGAATTGCTCTCAGTGGTCTAAGTCTCTGATTGTGACAGAATGTGGAGGAGCTCCTTTCTGAAGTTTATCCACTGAGGCAGCCTATAGACTCCAGAACCATGTAAATTGGCTCTGTGTTCCCCAAGTCCCCTAGATGAAGATACCAAAGCTTGGGCCCAGTCTCATTCCCACTACCTCTATACCAAAATACTACCCAAATAGTCTACCTCTATTTGGTGCAGGATCATCCAAAGGACACTAAATAACTTGATTGTCTGGGTCTGTTCATTTGGAATCTGACTTTCTACCCTAAAGTATCTTTAATGTAGTTCTATCTGGAATCTATTCCAAAGTTACATCTTGACTGTAAATGTCACATGCTCCCTCTTTGCCAAAAATTGTTAAGAGCACCTATTGTCAGGATCTCGTGAGAGGAAATGCTATGTGCTCATTTCCCAAGTAATAGTCTTTCTTCGGTGTAAACCCCAGCCGTTCCCTGTTTTCCATTATCTTCTGGACCTTTCTGCAGAGCCTAGCACCCACACTCTGCTCTTAGGTCCTACCTCACCCTGCAAACAGTCAAAGCCCTTTTCCATTTCCCGAATGTATAAAAAAAGCAGGGAGGGTGTCCTGTGTTTTGCTCCCCAGGATTGGAGGGCTAAAGGCTCACAGACCCATTTCTCCACGTTGAGCCTTATGGTCCATTGTTTCTCACAGGAGTTTATCTGTAGTGTTTGGGGTCCCTCTGTGGTACTTCAGATATGAATCTACAGGTCTGACTATCCGTGGTCTCTGGAAATCATGAAAATTTCCCCTTCACTAGAGTTAAGGGAAATTGACCTAGACCTAGGGAAAGGTCTATGGGTAGGTTTGGTAATAAACTGACATCAGAGGTGCCACTGTATCCTTTGGGATTCTTCCCTCTGCATCTGAGCTCCTTTGAGTACAAAAATAGGACCTGGGAATTTTACAAAACAGTTAAAGGCTTCTCCAAATTTGGGGGTATGAATGAAACTGTGTATTGAGGCTCATCTATGTTATTTGATCCTAAAAAATGTAGAGCATAGCTAGATTAGTTAAGACAGTTCTTTCTAAATTGACATTTCTGTACACTCTAAGTTTAATGCCGATATCCTAATAAGAATCAATATAATTTAATATAATTTAATAAATTTAATATCAATATAATTTAAGCTTACACACACACACACACACACACACACACACACACTCATACGTGTCTTGGATTTAGCTGATGTTCTTGTGAGAAATCAATCTAAGGTCATTCTAGTATGCCAAGGAAACCTGGGTGAATGTACAGACTGAATGAATTCTGAGTGAGCCTGTATTGTTTGACAAGGTGACAGTCATATCTTGGATTCTAGTTCCTCAGACACACAGACTGATGATAACAGACAAACACTTCTTTTATATCAAGACCACTACTGCTTCCTCTTCCCAGAGGACTGCAACCTGAGACTGATCACCAAAGAGCATCCACGAGAATGCATGAAAGATAGTTGTGATTCATCAGAGTGAAAAATATCCCACCATATCCAAGATTTTCTGTACATTGTTTGTGTCTCTATTTTTTTATTCACATGCCATTCATGATCCAGGAACCAAGCTGTGGTGGCTACAGTGGATATATAATACTTATATAAAAATTGAACATGTAATCAATATTTAAATACAGTGTGGGTCAGAAATTAAACCATGAAAAAGAACATAAGCTAACATTTGTTCATCCCAGAGGAATTGTACTAAGTGTGTAGCAATCCCTGAATTCATGTAGGTGTTTTGTTTTGTAACAGGAACCTGATTATTTCTTTGTATTCAGAGAAGTGTTCCTCTTCTTCTTCTTGCCACTCTTCCTCTCCTTCCTCCTTCACTGACTCAACTTAGAGATATGGCTGATAGGGCATCTTTCAGGATGGAACTGAAAGTGTGGTACACAGACCTCAGGTACCCATATCTGAGGTACCCTGTGGAGATGCTGGGTGTGGTGCATGGGAGGTCTCCTCTACCAGAAAGGCCATGGGTCTTAGTCAACAATGCCCTATCCTGCTGGCACCCTCATCCATTGTGCACCCTATCTTTGTTACCATGTGAACAGGGGTTGGCCATGCCAGCCAGTGCAATCAATTCCTCTATGGTCAATATACTTACTGGCAGGACTTGAGCAGTTTCAGCTAGGGCTTATTGGATCCCAAGCAGTAGCTGTTCTCCTACAGGGGCCAGAGCAGGTGGTGACAGTGTCTTCAGATGCAGGAGGAACCACACTCCGTAGTGCTGCCATTCCCACCTGCACTAGCCAGGATGATGGAGCCAGGGCAGGTTTTAGAACTAGTGAACTCCTGATAACCACACAGTCAAGACAAAATAAAGAACCCCAGGACAGAGTATGAGGGGAAGATGGGAGCAGCAGCAAAGGCAGCTTCTGGAGAGAAGTCTTAAACCTATTTATTTCTGACCCATTATCACAAGTAAAATATGTCACTAGTTCAACACCAGAGTTTAAAAATACCTTCAACTTTAATTCAGAATTTGCAGTTTCCTTTTCTTCTTCCTTTACCCCTCCCCATTGTCTGCTATTGTTTGCATGACTGGGCCTTTTGTTTGTCCATTTATTACAATATTTAAGTTAAAGAAAATATATTTACATTATATGTGATTTTTGACAGAAAATTTCTGCAACATACTGGTTCATATTTTATTTAAAGCAGGCTTTGGGTATAGGAAGCAGAGGCCTGACTCCAAGGAAAGAGCTGAGGGTTCTGGAAGAGAGAGGTACATGCTCTTGGACCTCAAATAGAGCAGGAACCTTTAGGCAGTAGATGATATAGAGGCTATGGAGGGGTGCTGCCTACTATCTTGATCACCATGGTCACTCAATCTGCTTTCATATAGAACCCAGGATGACCAGCCCAGGGCCATACCACCCACAATGGGCTACCCTCTCCTATCAATAATTAATTAAGACAATGCTCAAAGCCTTAAGTATAATCCAATCCTATGTAGCTATTTTCTTAATTGAGGTTTCCTGCTTTCAAAGGATTTCAGCTTGTGTCAAGCTACATAAAACTATCAGGAACAGTATGGTCCCTCAAACCACCTTTGTATCAGTTGTAGTGTCTCTTTCAAAGTCGTCTGTTAAGTTATAAATCTGTCCATGGGTATAAAATCCTTTTACAGATAACAAAATCAGTCTCCACATTTCAGGGTAATCAACCAAGCACAGCAAATCACCTACCAAGTCAGTGTGCAATCCTAGCACACTGGAAGGTAGACTGTGTAGGTTTCTAGCTACCTAAATCTCAGCCTTGTTTGAGCACCCCAGACCAAGGAGCACTTCTCTCAGGGGATAAGGCTATGCTGCTCTGTAGGCAGCAACATTTTAAAATGCACCCTGCTTCATGGAGGGCAGGGAAAACTTTCTAGTTTCCAGAGGCAGAAAGAAGGTCAGAATAGGAGTAGGAGCAGCCAGGAAAGATGGATAGGTACAAAAGACATGATTCTGAAGAGGGCAGTGATGAGGGCATTTATTGAGACTTTGACAAAAAAACTTGACATCTGTGTACTCACTTATCCAGGACATAGTCACAGACAATTGCCAAATTATTTTTGACTCGTGCAGTAACCTTTCAAAAAGGTATTTTTTTTAAATTTTAAATAATATATTTTTAAAAGAATGTTAGATAATAAGAAGTTTACCTTTTATGAGTTCAACATTGCTTTCTGTGCCTTTACTCAGTATGTAAGTTACAGGTTGATAAAGTTCTGGAAGCTTGGAGGAGCACTTTGAGGTTTGATTCTTACTCTGAAATTTACTTAAAGTTTAACGGGAATACTATTTTAATAGAAAATTGGACTTCTGGTCTGGGCCGGAGGACTGTGTGGGATCTCTATTGGCAGCTCTACACCAACCTCACAAAACCTAGATGAAGTGGGGCTACCAGGAGCTCTAACCCAGGCAGTATTTAAGGCTTATAAGGATTTAGCAAAGCTTTCCCAACGGAGTAGCCAGGACACACAGGAACCCAGGAATTCGCTCCTGGCCAGGAGCACTGGTACCTTCCAGTCTGGGACTGAATGCTCAGCAGATCCAGGGAGATAGCTCTGCACCCAGTCTCACAGAACCCAGAGGAAACGGGGTTCTTAGGAGCTCTAACCTTGGCAATGTCTTTGGTAAGGAGGCAGCAACACTCACACCAAATAGAGAGTAACTGGGAGTCACTGAAATCCAGGAATTCACTCCTAAGGGGGAGTACCAGTTCCTTCCTGTTTGGGGCCTGAGCACAGAGCAGATCCCAGGAGACAGCTCTGTACCCAACCTCCCAAAACCCAGAGGTGGCAGGGCACCCAGGAGTTCTAACCTGGGCAGTATCTCAGGTCAGGAGACAACAATACTCTACCTAAACAGGGAGTAATCAGGACCTGCAGGGACCCAGGAATTCACTCCTGGCCCAGAGCACTGGTTGCTTCCTGTTTCTGCCTGAGCACGGAGCAGATCTTGGACCTCAGCTCTAACCCCAGCAGCAAAACTCATCCCAAACAGTTCTGACACAACCAAGATAATAGGAAAAACAAGGCTCCAGTCAGAGACAGCTCAGGTAGCACCAAGGAGATCGAGATGGCTAAAGGCAAGCACAAGAACACAAGCATCAGCAACCCAGGGTACTTGTTTTCATCAGATCCTAGTTCTCCCACATTAGAAAGTCCTGAATTACCCATATCACCAGGAAAACAAGAGTCAGATCTAAAGTCACTTCTAATGATGATGATAGAAAACTTTAAGAAAGACATAAATAACACCCTCAAAGAAATTGAGGAGAACACAGATAAACAGGTTAAAGCCCTTAAAGAGGAAACACAAAAAACCCTTAAAGAATTACAAGATAACACAACCAAACAGGTGAAGGAATTGAACAAAACCATCCAGGACATAAAAATGGAAGTAGAGACAATCAAGAAATCACAAAGGGAGAACTACCAGGGATATAGAAAACCTGGGAAAGAAATCAGGAGTCGCAGATGCAAGCATCACCAATAGAATACAAGAGATAAAAGAGAGAATCTCAGGTGCAGAAGATACCATAGAAAATATTAACACAGCGAGAACTATTCTCAACAATAAAGGAACCTCTGGGGGAATCACCATTCCGGACCTCAAACTGTACTACAGAACAGTAGTGATAAAAACTGCATGGTATTGGCACAGAGACAGACAGGATGATCATTGGAATAGAATTGAAGACCCAGAAATGAACACACACACCTATGGTCACTTGATCTTTGACAAGGGAGCTAAGACTATCCAGTGGAAAAAGGACAGCATTTTCAACAAGTGGTGCTGGCTCAACTGGAGGTCAACATGTAGAAGAATGCAAATTAATCCATTCTTATCCCCTTGTACAAAGCTCAACTCCAAGTGGATAAAGGACCTTCACATAAAGCCAGACACACTGAAACTAATAGAAGAGAAGTTGGGAAAGACCCTCGAATACCTAGGCACAGGGGAAAAGTTTCTGAACCGAACACCAATGGCTTATGCTCTAAGATCAGGAATTGACAAATGGGACCTCATTAAATTGCAAAGCTTCTGTAAGGCAAAGGACACTGTCAACAAGACAAAATGGCAACCAACAGATTGGGAAAAGATCATTACCAATCCTACATCTGATAGAGGGCTAATATCGAATACATACAAAGAACTCAAGAAATTAGACACCAAACAAGAAAATAATTCCATTAAAAAATGGGGTACAGAGCTAAACAGAGAATTCTCAACAGAGGAAACACGAATGGCCGAGAAGCACCTTAAGAAATGCTCAACATCCTTAGTCATCAGGGAAATGCAAATCAAAACAACACTGACATCCCACCTGACACCAGTCAGAATGGCTAAGATCAAAAATTCAGGTGATAGTAGATGCTGGCAAGGATGTGAAGAAGGAGGAACACTCCTTCATTGTTGGTGGGGTTGCAAGCTGGTACAACCACTCTGGAAGTCAGTCTGGCGGTTCCTCAGAAAATTGGACATAGCACTACCTGAGGACCCAGCTATACCACTCCTGGGCATATACCCAGAAAATGCCTCAACATATAACAAAGACATATGCTCCACTATGTTCATAGCAGCCTTATTTATAATAGCCAGAAGCTAGAAAGACCCCAGATGCCCTTCAACAGAGGAATGGATACAAAAAAATGTGGTACATTTACACAATGGAATATTACTCAGCTCTTAAAAATAATGAATTTGAGAAATTCTTAGGTAAATGGATGGAACTAGAAAATATCATCCTGAGTGAGGTAACACAATCACAAAAGTACACACATGGTATTTACTCACTGATAAGCGGAGATTAACCCAAAAGTTTGAAACAACAAAGATTCACCTACCAGAGGACATGAAGCTCATGAAGAAGAAAGAACAAGTGAGGATGCCTAGGTCTTTCTTAGAAGGAGTAACTAAATACTCAAGGTAGCAAATATGGAGACAAAGTGTGGGACAGAATCTGAAGGAGAGGTTATATGGAGACCACTCCACCTGGGTATTCATTCCATGTGCAGTCACCAAAAATAGACGCTGATATGGATGTCAGGAAGGGAAAGCTGACAGCAGCCTGATAAGACTGTCTCCTTAGAGGTCCCCCAGAGTCTAACATACCCAGAGACAGATACCCACAGCTATCCATTAATCTGATCAAAGGTTCCCAATGGAGAAGTTAGAGAGCAAACTGAAGGAGCTGAAAGGGTTGGTGGCCCCATGAGGAGAGCAACAATACCAACCAACCAGAGCTCCCCAGGGTCTAAACCACCAGCCTAAGAGCACATATGGAGAGACACATGACTCCAGCTGTATATGTAGGGGAGGATGGCCTTGTTGGGCATAGGTGGGAGACGAGGTCATTGGTACCTTGAAGGCTGAGCACTGAGTGGGGGGTGGAATCTGAGGGTGGGGAGGGGGATTGAGGGGTAGGTGGGTAAACACTCTCATAGAAGCAGGAGGATGGGGGATGGGATAAGGGGTTCCTGGGTGATGGGGGGAATATGGTAAGGGGATAAAATTTGAAATGTTAATATTATATCCAATAAAAGAGGGGAAAAAAAGAAAAGCGGTTAGAACCAACATCCTTAATAAAATGTCAGCTCCCTTAAAAAAACTATCTTGCTACTAAAATTTGTTTTGAGAATTGTATATTGCAGAATGATCAGCCAAGTTGTATCTACTCAACAAGCGAGCTGGCCAGACCTGCTCAAACCTCTGAGGTCCAGGAATTCCATCTGGAGGCAGTAAATACACAGCATCAGAGGCTTGCCAATTTGCCCTTCCCCCACGCCTCTTCTAATATCTCAACGCCCATAATCAGCTTGAAGAAGCTAATGAAGAGTCAGCGCCCCTATTCCCTGGGATAGGGGACTAAGGTGGTAAATGTTGGGCTATCTTTCTAGGGAAAAGTAATGGTTTTGTGGGAATAGAGAGGATTAGCTAGGATTTATTGCATAGCCATAACCTATTAGTAGAAATCTGTACAATTATTTTCTTTTTTTTTTCTAAAGTTATTCCAGTTTTTTATTAGATCTTTCATTTACACTTCAGATGCCATCCCCTTTCCCCATTCCCCCCCTTAGAAAACCCCTATCCCATGCCCCCTTTTCCTTTTTGCATTTATACATTTTTTAAAAAAATGTTAATCATAGGCTTTATAAGTTTGGTATTGTTCAATCAGAGGTGTAACCCACTACCCAACCTAGATATATCTACTATCTTTGACTGGTGGAGATACATGAACATCTGCTTCCCTGTCTCCCCCCTCTATCTCTCTTTCATCACCTAGCTTCTCCTCTTCTTCTTCTCCTCTTCTTACTCCTTTTCTTCCTCTCAGTACTCCTCCCACCTTAGCTCCTCCTACACATCACCCTTCCTGTTAAAAGGAAACTTTTCTCTCAAAATACAATTAGAGCATAATTATGCCAATTTGTACCAGTGAGGTACAAGATAGTCCTAATACCCAGTCCATCCTTTTGTTGACCTACCAGCACCTCTGTCATCTCTCCTAACTAAAACATTTAGTTCTGAACCTGGCTTTAGGATGAATGTCAGCTGACGACCATACACTCAGATCTTTTCTCTCAAGGTAAATAGCTATAAGTTTTCAACCCCGTCAGAAATCCAGAATGACTGAGTTGACTATAATTGTGGGAAGCACAAAGCATAGCTTCTAAAACTTAGCCAATTTATAGAGACCTCTGAACATCTGGGCACTCGCTCTACTTCAAAACGTTGGAGCATCTGTTCTTCTGCCTTCTGGCCCAGGATCATCTGACAGAACTTAGTGCTGCAGAATTATTAAGGGCTGATTACTCTGTCTAGGCAGATATAATCAGTCGACTATTCTGCAAGTGTGTCCTTTTCTGGACAGTAATTTGTCTGTAGTTGGAAAGAGGCAATTCTTGTCTAGTGGCTGTCTCACCACAACTGGAGTAACTCCAAAGATGCTCAATTTCTTCTTAGAATTTAACATAGGAACCTGTCAGGAGCAGACAGGTCTCTAATGAAAATGAACATTAATACTGAAATGTTTGTCATGTCAATTCTAAGGATTTCTGATGTTTTGAAAACCAGCTATCCATGTAAGGTAATCTGGACTGTTGCCTGTTAACTCCACTCAGCTATTTCTAAGTAAAACATAGACAACACCCTTATAATAAACTCCAAGTCATGAATTTGCTATAGTCCCTTAACTCACAGGCTGACCATCTCAAATCAGTTAAAAAAGTTAAAGAAGGACTGGGTCTAAGCTTTGTATTCCTAAATGTGTTATACTGGTACAATGCCTATGAGAGTAACAATATTCATCTCACTCTTATATCACTAAGAAGCTCATGCCAATGAAAACCTTAAAATTTGTAAACAAAGTAAATTGGTGCCATTTAAGAATTTATATCTTCATCTTGATATTAATTATACAGATTTCTACTAATAGGTTATGGCTATGCAATAAACCCTAGCTAATCCTCTCTATTCCGACAAAACCACTACTTTTCCCTAGAGAGACAGCCCAACATTTACCACCTTAGTCCCCATGCCCAGGGAATAGGGGCGCTGACTCATCATTAGCTTCTTCAAGCTGATTATGGGCGTTGAGATATTAGAAGAGGAGTGGGGGGGAGAGCAAATTGACAATCCTCTGATGCTGTGTCTTCGCTGCCTCCAGAAGGAATTCCCGGACCTCAGAGGTTTGAGCAGGTCTGCCCAGCTTGCTTGTTGAGTAGATACACCAAGGCTGATCATTCTGCAGGCCTCAGACTGGAGGAGGGGCGAGTGGCGGAAGGGCTACAATTATTTTCAAGATGAAGATATAAATTCTTAAATGGCACCAATTTACTTTGATTACACATTTTAAGGTTTTCATTGGTACGAGCTTCTTATGGATATAAAAGTGAGATGAATATTGTTGCTCTCATAGGCATTGTACCAGTATGACACATTTAGGAATGCAAGGCTTAGACCCAGTCCTTCTTTAACTTTTTTAACTGATTTGAGATAGTTAGCCTGTGAGTTAAGGGACTATAGCAAATTCATGACTTGGAGTTTATTATAAGGGTGTTTCCTATGTTTTATTTAGAGATAGTTGAGTGGAGTTAACAGACAACAGTCCAGATAGTCCATGGATAGTTGGTTTTCAAAACATCAGAAATCCACAGAATTGACGTGACAAGCATTTCTGTATTAATGTTCATTTTGATTAGAGACCTGTCTGCTCCTGACAGCTTCCTATATTGAATTCTAAGAAGAAATTGAGCATCTTTGGAGTTACTCCAGTTGTGGTGAGACAGCCACTAGACAAGAATTGCCTCTTTCCAACTACAGACAAATTACTGTCCAGAAAAGGACACACTTGCAGAATAGTCGACTGATTATATCTGCCTAGACAGAGTAATCAGCCCTTAATAATTCTGCAGCACTAAGTTCTGTCAGATGATCCTGGGCCAGAAGGCAGAAGAACAGATGCTCCAACGTTTTGAAGTAGAGGGAGGGTCCAGATGTTCAGAGGTCTCTATAAATTGGCTACTTTTTAGAAAGTATGTTTTGTGCTTCCAACAATTATAGTTAACTCAGTCATTCTGGATTTCTGACGGGGTTGAAAACTTATAGCCTCATAGCCAATCCTGGCTATTTACCTTGAGAGAAAAGATCTGAGTGTATGGTCGTCAGCTGACATTCATCCTAAAGCCAGGTTCAGAACTAAATGTTTTAGTTAGGAGAGATGACAGAGGTGCTGGTAGGTCAACAAAAGGATGGACTGGGTATTAGGACTATCTTGTACCTCACTGGTACAAATCGGCATATTTATGTTCTAATTGTATTTTGAGAGAAAAGTTTCATTTTAACAGGAAGGGTGATATGTAGGAGGAGCTAAGGTGGGAGGAGTAAGGAGAAGAGGGGGAAGACAGGGAGGCAGATGTTCATGTATCTCCACCAGTCAAAGATAGTTGATATATCTAGGTTGGGTAGTGCGTTACACCTCTGATTGAACAATACCAAACTTATAAAGCCTATGGTTAACATTTTTAAAAAAATGTATAAATGCAAAAAGGAAAAGGGGGCATGGGATTGGGATTTTCTAAGGGGAGAATGGGGAAAGGGGATGGCATCTGAAGTCCAAATAAAATATCTAATAAAAAATGAAAACAAAAACAAAAACAAAAAAAATACAAACAACAGGAGACAGTTATGTACATATACACATACACATATACATCTGTTCATGAATCCGTAACCCCTCCCCACTCCCTGCCCTTCTCTTTACTAAAACACCCTTGGTCTGTGGATTTTAACTTTATTATTATTTACTTAAGAGCTAATGCCTGTTGATATTTGAATGGATATATCTCCTAAATGTGTACCTCATGAGTGACTGGACATTGTGATCTTAAAAAAGATCAGATAGAGTAGAAGATGGCATACAAACCTTGCTAGATGCTATGTGTCTAAGACTCCCACAATGCCTTGGTTTACACCATTGACATAGATATGGTGCTTGCCTCACTCCACCCCTCTGCAAAACTTATGTTCTAGTGCTAATGGTCCTAAAGAAATCCTAAGTGTATTGATAGAGCTGTGGTTCCTTCCCAAAATCTATCAAGAGAAAATGATGGCTCTGTGGGGAAGAAATCTCGCGGGTGGGGGGAGGGAGTCCGACAGCAGGGTCCCAGGGCGGTCTGACATCAGGATCCTGGGCAGACTTCCCATGCCGCCAGCCCAGGATCCCATATTGATACAGCCACAGCGGGCTGGCGGTGAGCGGCTCAACTTTCCAAAGGCTGGGAACATGGTGGTGGCAGATCAGGCGACACGTGGAGTCTGGTTTTCCAAAGCTTTTATTGTTCATGGCATGGTAAATGGACGTGGGTGGTACGTGCTTCCCCCGCCAAAAGCCAGGGGAGACCAATCTTATAGGGAAGGGAGAAAGGGGAGGGAATAACTTAATTAGCTATGCCCCTGGCCTTTTGATAATTCATTAATATTTAAATCTCTGGAGGTAGAGACTTGTTAATCACGCCCTCTACCTGTGTCCTAGGTGACTGAAGGTAACAGGTTAAACGGAGTTACCTAGTCCAAGGCCCAACATCCTACCCTCTTTTCTTTCATAAAAAGAGGGGAGGTTCTGTATCGTCTGTAGTCTGCAAGGTACAGTTTGATGAGAGATGTGGACCCTGTGGAGTAGTCTGGAATCTGGGAGCATGGGGAGATCAAACCCAGTGCTGTATCAAGGGGGCCTAGGAACAGAGCTGAACATCCTACCATCCCTCAAAGGGTCTCCGGGGTTCAAAGCTCATTCAACCAGGCTATGTCCAAACCATCTCTTCATGGCCCAACATCTCACCTTTTTTTAGTGAAAATTTGGATGAGGTGGTCAAAGAAAACACTATGTAGGCCAGAGGGTGTAGCATAACTAAGTCAAGGGTAATGGGAATTGAGGATAGGGTTTGGAAGGCAGGGGATCATTGAAACAATTAAATACAGATTGTATAGTTTGAGGGTAATGACATCTGATTAATCTAAATAGACATTATGTTTTCCTCACTAACATGTAACTTTAGCTATGTGACTTTGGCAAAAGAGTTCATTTGTAGCTGGAAGGTCTGGATCTGTCTTCTCTAGTGAGCATCTCTGGGTTCTGGCGTGCATCTCTGGAGGCTGGTGTGGGTCTCTGGATCTCAGCATGTTCTGGGGTCTTCAGTCAGATGAGATGACTGGAAGAAGGCAGCTTGGCAGGTTCCAGGAGGTGGCGCTGTCACTGGATCTCGGCGTGTCTCTGGAGTCTGCAGTCAGATGAGGTGACTGGGAAAGAGCAGCTTGGCATCTCAGGCAGGTTCCAGAGGATGGTGTCTGTTGGATCTGTGGGTATACCTGTAGGATAATCACAGTAGGGAAGCAGCATTTCTGGCAGGGAGATGTCTGTAGGCTGGATACTGAGCATTAAATTGCTTGGGAACAAGCACCTTATGGCCTGTCGTTAAGATCCTGGAAAAGCAAAGGTGGTTGAGGAAAGTTTAGTCTTGGAAGGTATCTTTGAGTCTGTTTTTGGATGGCTAAGGGAGAAAAACAATGTTAATTTTGTATCTGGGATTGGCAGCAACAGTTTGCCTGTAAAAGAAATTAGTTGTTAATTAAGACTCAAGAAATGGTGATCAGCACGTTGACTTAAACTGTGGAAGGAAATTAGATGGCTTTTAAACCTTGAAGAAATTATAAAGGTTTAAAAAATAATGTTGGACATATATCACGAATATTAGAGAGAAAAGGCAGCATTAAAATAAAAAAATAACAAAATTTTTGGTTGAAAAACACAAGCATTGTTGCTCTAGGTGTTCCTGTTAGGAAGAAGAGGAAACGTTTAAAAATTTTGGTTGAAAACAGGAACTGTTTGTTGCAGGTCCTCCTGTTGGGGAGAAGCAGTAATTGGCGGGTTTAGAAGCAGTGTGGGGAGGGGCCTAGCTCTGCATGTGCGGTGTCTGGGTGCTCTGGCAGAGAGGTTCTGCATTCCCGCTTTTCTTTTTCTTAGCTGGTAAAATTTAAATGTAGATAAAAGTAAAGGCCAACTTTGAAGAAAAGTTTAAGGCAAGCAAGAAGCATTAGGGAGGGCTAAGAGTCAGAAAGAGTGAGGAGTCTGTGTCTATGGGAAAGACACATGGAAGCTGGATTGGAGTCAGGCAGCTTTGAGAGAAACTGGCAGGCAGCAGTGGGGCAAAGGGTGCAGGCAGGATTTTAGATCCATTGCTTCAGGCAAGCTGGCTGAGCTAAGTAGCTTTAGTCAGCTGCAAATGACTGAGGGTGAGGGGAAGCATAGCTGGCTAAGAAAGACACAGGGCTGGGTGGCAAGCAGGGTTCTGCCCCATTGCTTCAGGCAAGCAGGCTAAGCCAAATAGCTGTAGCCAGTTGCATATGACAGGGTAGTAGGGAAAGAAGCTACCTGGCAGGGCGCTAGGGGCTAGAGTTTGGAGCTGGTGATCTTGAGAGAGAGAGAGAGAGAGAGAGAGAGAGAGAGAGAGAGAGAGAGAGAGAGAGAGGACGGTCTCAGCCCTCAGCCGAGAAGGAGTCTTAGAAAGAGGGTTACAGCAGGTGTTGTGGCTTGAAGGACAGATATTAGCTGTGGAGGAACCCCCTCTGTGGAGCTGGGGGGATGGGAAGAGTGAGGGGCTAAGAAGCCACAGCCATCTTGCCCTTGAGCTGGAGAACATGTGGGGAGAGAGACCTAGTTCTTTTGTATTACGCAGGGGTTAGGCTATAGCTAAGAATCAGAGAAAGAGAGAAGGGGTAGGGTGGACAGAGAGAGATGTTACTCACGGTTTTTGCAGTCACCAGCGGGGGGCGCTTGTGGAGCTGGCTCTGCGCACGTTGTCCATCACCTGTGGGAAACAGTGTAGGCCCATGCATGGGTGTAGGAGTGTGGATCTCTGTTGCTGGTCTGCTGGTCTGCTGGTCTGCACAGTCCTTTGTCAGAGATAGGGCTATTGTAGAGGAGCAGGGGCTAAGGAGGGCACTCACAGTGCGCAAGGCAGACTCTGCGGTAGGAGTCTCTCAGTGAGAAATCTCCCTTTTGGGCCCAAGCCTCGGCGGTGGGTGGGCACAGCAAAACGGGAGAATGTGGGGGTCACATGGCAGCAGATCCATGCTCCGAGATTGGCCTCCATCTGGGGTCTCGGAACTCCAGCAGAATGGAGGCGGGGAGAATGCGGGGTGTGCACGACTGAGAGAGGACCAAGAGACTTAGTGTCACATCTCACAAGAAGTATACTTGCTTAGCAGATTCAGCCAGGATGATTCTTGTAAACGCATGGGTGGTCGTGCCCCATGTTGGTGGCACCAGCTGTGGGGAAGAAATCTCACAGGCAGGGGGAGGGAGTCTGGCGGCAGGGTCCCAGGGCAGTCTGGCATCAGGATCCCAGGCAGACTTGCCACGCCTCCAGCAGAGGATCCCACATTGATACAGCCACCACAGGCTGGTGGTGAGCTGCTCAACTTTCCAAAGGCTGAGAACCTGGCTGTGGCAGATCAGGCAACACAGAGTCCGGTTTTCCAAAGCTTTTATTGTTCATGGCATGGTGAATGGACGTGGGTGGTACACTGTCTGTCTGTCTGTCTGTCTGTATGTATGTATGTATGTATCACTTCTCTGAAGGTAAAGATACATCTGGCTTCAGCCAATGCCACACTGTTTGGAGACGACCTTAATATGAATGGGAAACCAGTCAAGACTTTTGTGATAGAAACTCTATTAGCCATTTTTAGTTGTGGTTTTCATTTGTTAACCACACGAAGACACTAAACAGTTTAAGACAATCAAAACTTTATTTTATTCTTGTTTTTAAATTATTCCCGAGGTTTTTCCCATTGCCCAGGAAAATCCTATTTCAATGTCACTTGTCTATTGTGGCATTTTACAAATTAAGACAGAAGTCATTCTAATTTGGTTTCAAAATAATGAAATTCTTCAAACCAGGAAAAACAACAGTGCATGAACTACAAATGACTGAAACTTAAAACTAGTGGACCTGGTAGTAATTGTGTTAGCAATTTGGAAGAACAAGAATCCTAAAGTGACCTAAACAGAATAAAAGTAGAATGCTCCATGGTCTCCTCCCACCAGCTCTAAAGTGAGGGTACAATACTCGATTAGTGGCTTGGTCTGACCTGATGTTAGAAGGGAATTGCCAGTGAACTAGGATGTGCCCAGGTCAGACCTGTTGAAGCATGCGTTGATAGATCCAGGTCTGGACCCTGTCTATCTCATCTTCCAAAGCCTCTGCATACCTTTCAGGGTAGGCTGTGGGGTGAGTTTTAGCAATACTGGCAAAAAACTCCAAGACTTTCATTTTGGTGGTTTCGGCAAAGGCCCTGGGGCCCCAGAGGAACACATGGGTAGGAGGATCACTACTGGGCACCTGCCTGTATTCCAGGTACCCTTCCTGTACAAACTCCTCAGAGATGAGCTTCCTAGGGTCTTTATGTATGTAAGGATCCCTCCCACCACACAACCCTATGTTATTCAGTTTTTCCCAGATAATCTCCTCACTGACACAGTTTCCCTCCATGAAAATGACACCCAGTACCACTATGAGGAGGCCTGTCTTGGGCATACCCTGGACATCAGTCAGCATCCCATCATAGGTGATCCCCAGGGCAGTGACAAGGATGTAGGAGTGGACAGAGGCGTCCACTTCTACCATATCAATGCCAAAGACCAGCTTCAAGCACTCAGAGGCCTCACTAAAGATCAGAGGGTAGTACTCATCATACGCTCTACCAACACACTCCAGCATTTCTGCTTTGGTAGTGAATGCCTTCATTCGATATTTGCAAAGCAGAAATTCCACCAAGTCATACACCTTTATGTACTGTGCATGGTGCAACAAATATAGTGGATCTTCCAGCTCTTCTGATGGTTTGATGGAAGCTTCCTCAGATGGGCCATCAGGAATGGAGGCCAGTGCCACACAGGGAGAGGAAGCTCTCTGAGGACTCTGGGGAGGACTTGGTATTCCACCACCATACACCTGATGGGAGGTGGTGCTTGTTTCCTCCTCATCTCCTTCAGCCGTGGTAGCCTGGGCATTGGCTAACTCCTGTTGGGCCTGACCACTGTCTTGGAGGTTGCAGCACTGGGTGTTATGGGGCTCAGCCATTATCACTTTCCTTGGTAACAACAGGCAGGAAGGACAGTCTCCCAATCTAAGCAGGGAGGATACACAGGCCTGATGGAGAAAGGGGAGGGTGAGTAGATTTTTATCACAGACCATGTCCCACTGCCTTCAAAATGCCTTCATGTTTCTTGAAATCTCCTGAGTAGAGCCCTCTAGTGGGACAAGGCCTCTAAGCAATCCTAGAATCCTGAGAGCCTGAAACAGGAAGTGACCCAGCTGTTTGGAGTGCAGCCTGGTCACAGAGGAGATAAACTAGTGGATACCATTAGAATATTTGAGGCCAGGGAACTTGGAGTGTCTATTTTCTCAGTTGTTGGAACAATTGATTTATACTTGCAGGATGGGCATCCCTATCAGTTCTGAGGATACATAGTTTTGCTCTTCTACGGGAACTGAGGACACTATCTCAGAGGATGATTTTTTCTTATCTTCCACTTTGGAATCATTGTAAGAGATGCAGACAACATCACATACATGCTAACTTCTAGTTGGTACCTGAGTTCCCAAGCTTAAAAAGAAGGGAGAGAGGAATTGTGGGGTATAACGCTACTTAAGGTAAATGGTTTCTTGTGTGATCATTCTGGGCCCTCAAGTTTCTGTGTCAAGGGCTGGACACTGCCCTTATCCTGGCCTATAATAAACACTTCAGTGTTCACCTCTCTGGAAATTAATAAAAGTTATTAATAGAGCTGTATATGTGCCTACCCGTGTTCAGACTAAATTACAAGAGATGAGACAATTTAATGGTTTTCCTGTGTCCTGATGTGTCAGATGTCAGACCTGCCCAACACTCTCCTTGATCAGTGACCAGTACTATACTGCTTTGCCTGATGGTCTGAGGCAGGTTTCTTTGAACCAAGAGCCTATTACTGAGATACAGTGGGAAGAGGAATTGAGGTGAGGTAAATCATCTATGGTCTCTGATCTACCTCAGAGCTCACAGGAGGGCAGGTAGGGCACATTTCCCCTCTCGTATTGATGCAGGGCATCTTCGTCCTCACCTTCAGTCCTGACACTCCTGAGATCTTCCCTCTGATGGCTCCACTCAAATGCCTCTTCACCAGGTTTTTCAGCTCCTTGAGTCCAGTGACCTGAAAACAAGACAGGGTATATAGCAAGACATCTCCACCCAGTACTGCATGTGTGAGATATTTGACAAGTTTGTGTGGGACCTGTGAAAATCATACAATCTAGGACATACATCATCCCGGGACCCTTGATTTTAACTATGGATACCCACTCTGGTCAATTTGCACTCCTTCATGACACCTGAGAAATGGCACATCCCTTTTTATCTGAATGGGTTATCCTGGATTGTTCACATGGCTTGAGCTCATCTGGGGTGATATTGTGTTTTGTTAAGGCCACATGAGCTTTATTCAACTGACTTCATCCTGACACCTTCCTTTATGTGCAAATGACACAAGACCACATCTCGCTGAAGACTCCCACCTTCCTACCCAAGGTACAAGTAAGCATGCCATTTATTGCCTCTGAATGTTACCCTCAGAATATTATCAGGCATTACAGTGCCTATGTTCTGTACTGTGGACACATAGAGTCCCGAGAATACATGTCTGTGATATGGCTAATCCTGGGTCTTCTCTTTGTTGACTATAAGATATTCCTTCTGCCAACAGGACATCACCCCTGGGATCAAAGACTTCACCTCCTAGAGAAATATCAGAACAAATCAGGAAGCATAACAGAGACACAGTCACAATGCCCACGTAAACAGAAATATCCAGAAAAATATAAGTGAGGTGGCCAGGTTTTGTGGCATCCCTTGCTGTGGGTGGGTTTGTACATTTTTTCACATTTAGTTCTCACAATCATAACTGAAACTCACCTAGACTGCATACAAACCATGGACACCTCCTCTGGTAACCTTTATGTGGCTCCCTCTGCTGCTCTGATAATATCCTTCTGTAGATAGGCCCGCCGTCCTTGGAGAGGGGAGAGAAGGGATAATAAAGCATATCTGTATAACAGTGAGTGTCTTAAGGGCCACAAAGTTTATGAGAGCAAGTGAGAAAAAAAGTGTCAATGTTTGACTATGTAGTGTGCTGTCCCTAGTTAACCCTAGATTTTGCCTTGACTAGTGATGCATCCTACTCCTCTTTACCATGGACCTCAGAAAAATGTTCTGACCTTATATCTACTGAGGTCAAAGTAGACTACTCCACTTACGACTCCAAGGGTTCTTGCCATATCAGTTTGTGGGGCCTTGGCCCTCTGTTTTTCAATTGATCCAATAAGAAGTATGTAATTCTGAGTGCCATTGGAGGATAGAACCTTACTGCTATAAAAGCATCCCACCCAGTTAGGTAAGGATTTTGGTTCAAGCTACAGGACTCTTCAGTATAGCACACACCACAACAGTCAACACATATTATCTGTCGACTCACTGTACAGAAAGGATGCTCTGTATGCAATGTGGAATTCCATTAACTCTGATAGTAAGGCAGTCTACAAGCTCAAAAAAGAAAATGTTCTGTGTCCTGCAAGTCCTTACATATACATGTAGTGGTATGGCAGGTGTACTGGACCAAAAATAATGGTTCCTGTTTCTTTCAGGAGAGCCAGTCGTTACAACAGGATTGACTCAGGCTGTCTGCATTGTATAGGGCATCTGAACTGCTACCATCAGCTTACACTTGAGTCAGGAAGAGACCAAGTCCTGCCTCCTCCAGGAAGTTTTAAAAATGCCATCTATACTATAACCAAGGGCTGGAAACCAGACTGGGCAAACATCTGATTACTACAAGGGCCCAACTTTGTGTCTACTAGACAGCAGAGCTGAAGCTGCTTTATGTGGGGACCTTCTGTTATGAAAGGGGCTTTGTAGTCTACTGTACACTCACCTGGACCCTGAAAGCTTGTATCACCCCTCCCAGAACATGAAAGCTCTGTTATGACACCTCCCTAAGCACCTAGATGTAGGTATTGCAGAGAGGGATTCATTCCCTTAAGTGAGAACTGGAGCATTCTCTAACTTCCAGAAATCACACAAAATGTTTGGAGTCTTCCAAATGACCTCCTGCAGTTGGAGAAGCTCACTCCTACCAACCCAGAGGGTTTTGCTGCAAGCCTCTCAAAGGAATACAATGTTGCTTGATTATCTGGCCCTTTCTTTCTCTCTTGGATGAGGCTTCTGCAGCCAACTCACAGAGAACATGTTAACTGACAACATACTCCTCTCTGCAATCTTCCTAAAGGTCTCCTAGATAATGATTCCCAGGTAAAGGAAGGGAAGAGGCCCATTCCTCCAAATGGACCCACTGAACTACAACTTGGGTACCCTCTTGATCAGTATTTTTAACCCTTACTAATGCTGAGTATGTTTAATAGAGTTTCTCATGTGGTTGTCACCCACAACCATCAAATTATTTTGGTTGCTATTCCATAACTATACTTTTGCAACTGCTATGATTCATAATGTAAACATCTTCTATGCCGGGTATCTGATCTGAAACCCTAAAAGGGGTATGACCCAAAAGTTGACATCCACACTGGTAGCCTGCCAGGGGCCTTAGCAACAGACCCACAGGCAAGTTACAGAGCCTGAATGTGAAGCTACCACTTGGGCTGATGTAACTATTAAAAACTGTTTTTCTGTGTCTTTGATAGTGAGCACAGGCTGATTCCTGCATCTGGGGCCATGATTACTGCCCATTGATTATGTTACGTGGCCCTTTCTCTGAACTGCAGCTTCTATGGTCCACTCTCAGATCTAACTTCCTCCCTGAATGTAATGTAAACCTCCTTCTGGGAACTCCTTAAAAACACCTGTGTTCATGGTGCAAGAAGATGGACTCAGCAAGCAGCTCATGCCAAAATGCATGGCATACTCCATGCAATACTAACTGAAGGGTGAACTCTGCATTCCCATTGCACCTTATACCCTGATGGAGCCCTTTGGCCTCGTGTAAGCTGACACACACACACACACAAACACAACACAACACACACACACACACAAACCTGGCATTTCTGTCTTTCTACAAGGAGTATCACAAGATGATGCTGAGTCCTGGAACTCCCTATATGCAATCTGGAATCTTGGATACAGGTCCAGTCCCCACAGAACTGCCCCCATTTGGATTAAGTCCCTGAAATGATAGAAGGTAACTATGTTGTATGAGAATAACCATCTAGAAACCAGCTACCAACACACTCCCTTCTCCCATTTTTACTTTAAAATGATTGCTGATCCCTGGTTTCTGAAGTGGTGCCTATGCTCAGAGTCCTCACAGAGTGAAGACGATGAGGCTTATTTCATAAAAGGCCTGTGTTTGGTGGAGTTCACATTTGCCATCCTAGAGGCTGTGGGGTCACTCATCCCCAAGCAGAGGTTTTACAATACATTCCTGGGAACTCGTTTCACCCAGGATAGTATTCCAGCTCCTTCTCTCACAAAAGAACTTAAAATAGTGACTATCCTGACTCTTCAGGTATCATGGAGCAAGGATCTAGATCCTACCAGTGAGCTCTACTTGGAGCTATGCTAACAATAGGGGATGTCTCTTTCCCAAAGACAAAATCCTGGGCAGGAAGAGATATTTTCTCAGGGGAAATATGTGTGTCAAAAGTTTTGTTCTTTTCCCGAAATTCTTTCCTCAAGTGGCACAGTGAGGACTTGCAAAATGGCACCAAGTCCACAAAGTCACCTGATATAAAAGGCTGACCAATCACTCTATCTCAAAAATCAGCCCAGAAATTTCCTAAAAAAATTAGGACCTCACAAAACATTCCCAAATTGCCCATGTCACCAGGTAGAGATGGCTGTTGAGTGTGTCATTACCTAAAGTGAGCACTGAGGCAGGCTTGAAACTCACTGAACCTCACCAAATGGCCTTCAGGCTCCCAAGTCCTCCCACATGCAAACTGTCACCGAGGTTCTTTACACTAAGGAGGCTCCTGTTTCCTTCAGGATCCCAAAGGGATACAAACCTAATTAATTCTTTGAGCCTATGACTCCTGGATCCATCTTCAACCAGCCACTCCACGAGTTCACTCCACACTAAAACTGTCACCTGATCCTGCCTTTCTGGGAACCTGTAAAAGGATGCATAAAGACAGAGTCCAGGATGAAATGGGGTATGGGCTCATTCCCGCGAAGCTGCCCCTACTTGCTGAGGATATACCATGCATACGGTATTATCTGGGTCCCACTGACCCAACCCACCCTTCCACAGTCCACTCTCTGCTACTAGTTTGACACAGCCAACTGTTCCGTAGCTTTTCCCCATGCATGCTTCAAAATGGCAACTTTACGCAGTCTCTAGAATCGAGGAATAAGAACCTAGTTCCCCCCAGGTTACCCTACTGGGACCTAAGCAGGCTAAAGGAGGCGTCTGTATTATGTACAAACCTTCAATCCTGGTAGGTTTAGGGATGAACTCAAAATTCTTACCTCTACTGGCTCGGCTCCGCGACCTCCCTTCCAGATGGCTCACAAAATGGCGCTGAGTCCACAAAGTCACCGGAAATGAACGGCTGGCGAGGTGCTCTACATCACCCGTCAGCACACAGGTTCCTTTAACTTCAGGGACCTCACAAAACGTTCCGGAAGCCCCATGTCACCAGATATATGACTGTGGAGGGACTCACATGCCCAAGTCCTCACTGAGGCATGCCTTAAACCCGGAGAAGCACAACAACCAGTCCCCAGGCTGCCCACCAGTATGGACACTGGAAGCCAAGCTCTTTCCAGTAATGGGGCTCCTGTTTGATTCCTGATCCCAAGGCCATCAGGAAGTGGCTTAGTTGTCTGAGCCTGTGGGTCCGGGATCCAGCATAAAATATCCAGTCGTCAACTTTCAGTCAGAATGAAAATGTCACCTGATCTAGCATTTTGGGGAACCTCAGAAATGGTGCCTAAGGACAGAGTCCCAGATTAAATGTGGTAGGGGCTCATTCCCAGGAGGGTGCTCCTATACTTGGTGAGGTTATATCATTAATAATACCATATTATCTGGGTCACTCTGACCCAACCCATGCTTCCATAGTCCAGAATTAGCTACTAGTTTGATACAGCCAACTATTGTTCAGTTTTTCCTCACAAACTTTTTTGAAAAAAAAAAATATCAATATTAGATAGTCTCCAGAATTGGGAAGGAAGGAACTTATTGCCACGAGGTTATCACACTGGCAACTAGGCAGGCTGAAGGGATGAAGCTATATTATTTGGGGGAACATCAATCCTAAAAAGGTTTGAAGTGAACCCGGAATTCTTACTTCAACTGTCAGAACAAGGTGACCTCCATTCCAGGCTTCTAACATAATGCTGCCAACTTCACAACATCACCAGACACTAAAGGCTGGAGAGGAGCTCCATATCACATGTCATCACAGAGGATTCTTTAATCTCAGAAACCTAACAAAATGTCCCTGAGGCCCCCATGTCATGAGACATATATGTCTGGGTAAGGACTCATATGCACAGGTTAGCACTGAGGCTTGCATTAATCCCAAAGAACCCCAGTAAACCGACTTCAGACTCCTTTGTCCTCCTATATGGATAATGCAGCCCAGGCTCAATCTACTGAGTGGACAACTAGTTACTTCAGGAACCCTCTAGGATACATACCAAGCTTAATTGTCTGAGGCGGTAGATCCTCGATTCCCTTCTGAAAACCCACTCCCCTCCTTCTATCCAGACTAAAATGATCACATGAGACTGCACTTCTGGGAACCTCTGAAATGGTGCCTAAAGACAGAGTCCACTGAGAAGGAGCAGTGGTGGCTTCTTGCCACAACACCTGTCCTTTTTAGGTGCAGCTCACATTAGTAACTTTATATTATGTGCGATGCTCTCAAAAAGTCAGTGTGTCCATAGTTCACTCTCAGGTATTCTTTTCACTCAGCCACCTATTCTAGAGCTTTCCCTCAAGGAATGTTTGACAATGGAACCTATACATACATACTCTCTAGAAAGGAGAGGCAAGCAGCTCATTCCTACAGCTGAACTATTTGTTTCTCCACAGAGCCAAGGGATGAATCTGCAGGCTTTAGGTACTATTTATCATGGAAAGACTATTAACCAGTCAACTCTAATCTCTTAACTGGAATGAAAGGGCACTGTGTGGCGGTCTCTTGTTTAGAAAGTTCACAGAATTGCTCTCAATGGTCTAAGTCTCTGATGTGACAGAATATGGAGGAGCTCCTTTCTTAAGTTTATCACTGAGGCAGCCTATAGACTCCAGAACCATGTAAATTGGCTCTGTGTTCCCCAAGTCCCTAGATGAAGATACCAAAGCTTGGGCACAGTCTCATTCCCACTACCTCTATACCAAAATACTACCCAAATAGTCTACCTCTATTTGGTGCAGGATCATCCAAAGGACACTAAATAACTTGATTGTCTGGGCCTGTTCATCCAGAATCTGACTTCTACTCTAAAGTATCTTTAATGTAGTTCTATCTGGAATCTATTCCAAAGTTACATCTTGACTGTAAATGTCACATGCTCCCTCTTTGCCAAAAATTGTTAAGAGCACCTATTGTCAGAATCTCTGGAGTGGAAGTGCTATGTCCTCATTCCCAAGTAATAGTCTTTCTTTGGTGTAAACCACAGCCCTGCCCTGTTTTCTGTTATCTTCTGGA
This sequence comes from Arvicanthis niloticus, assembly GCF_011762505.2. Lineage (NCBI taxonomy): Eukaryota > Metazoa > Chordata > Mammalia > Rodentia > Muridae > Arvicanthis > Arvicanthis niloticus. Next base: position 33,563,219 of record NC_047679.1, read on the forward strand.
CCTTTCTGTAGACCAGAGCACCCACACTCTGCTCTCAGTTCCTACCTCACCCTGCAAACAGTCAAGGCCCTTTTCCATTTCCCGAATGTATAAAGAAAGCAGGGAGGGTGTCCTGTGTTTACTCCCCAGGATTGGAGGGCTAAAGGCTCACAGACCCATTCCTCCACGTTGAGCCTTATGTTCCTTTGTTTCTCACAGGAGTTTATCTGTAGTGTTTGGGGTCCCTCTGTGGTACTTCAGATATGAATCTACAGGTCTGACTATCTGTGTCTCTGGAAATCATGAAAATTTCCCCTTCACTAGAGTTAAGGGAAAATTGACTAGACCTAGGGAAAGGTCATGGGTAGGTTTGGTAATAAACTGACATCAGAGGTGCCACTGTATCCTTTGGGATTCTTCCCTCTGCATCTGAGCTCCTTTGAGTATGAAAATAGGACCTGGGAATTTTACAACACAGTTAACGGCTTCTCCAAATTTGGGGGTATGTATGAAACTGTGTATTTGAGGATCATTTATGTTATTTGATCCTAGAAAATGTAGAGCAGAGCTAGATTAGTTAATATAGTTCTTTCTAGATTGACATTTTTGTACACTCTAAGTTTTATGCCGATATCCTAATAAGAATCAATATAATTTAAGCACACACACACAAACACACACACAAACACACACACACACACACACACACACACACACACACACACACACACACACACACACACAAAGGCTTCTTGGATTTAGCTGATGTTCTTGTTGAGAAATCAATCTAAGGTCAGTCTAGTAAGCCAAGGAAACCTGGGTGAGTGTACAGACTGAATCAATTCTGAGTGAGCCTGTATTGGTTGACAAGGTGACAGTCATATCTTGGATTCTAGTTCCTCAGACACACAGACTGATGATAACAGACAAATACTTCTTTTATATCAAGTAAAAATTTGTCCATGTGTATAAAAACAGACCACTACTGCTTCCTCTTCCAAGAGGACTGCAACCTGAGACTGATCATCAAATAACATCCAGGAGGATGCGTGAAAGATAGTTCTAATTCATCAGAGTAAAAATATCCCACATATCCAAGATTTTCTGTACATTTGTCTGTGTCTCTATTTTTTTATTCACATGCCAGTCATGATCTAGGAACCAAGCTGTGGTGGCTACAGTGGATATATTATACTAATATAAAAATTGAACATGTAATCAATATTTTAATACAGTGTGGTCAGAAATTAAACCATGAAAAAAAACATAAGCTAACATTTGTTCATTCCAGAGGAATTGTTACTAAGTGTGTAGCAATCCCTTAATTCATGTAGGTGTTTTGTTTTGTAACAGGAACCTGATTATTTCTTTGTATTCAGAGAAGTGTTCCTCTTCCTCTTCTTGACTCTCTTCCTCTCCTTCCTCCTTCACTGACTCAACTTAGAGATATGGCTGATAGGGCATCTTTAATGATGGAACTGAAAGTGTGGCACACAGACCTCAGGTACCCATATCTGAGGTACCCTGTGGAGATGCTGGGTGTGGTGCATGGGAGGTCTCCTCTGCCAGAAGGCCATGGTCTTGGTCAACAATGCCCTATCCTGATGGCACCCTGATCCATTGTGCACCTTATATTTGTTACCATGTGAACAGGGGTTGGCCATGCCAGCCAGTGCAGTCAATTCCTCTATGGTCAATATACTTACTGGCAGGACTTGAGCAGTTTCAGCTAGGGCTTATTGGATCCCAAGCAGTAGCTGTTCTCCTACAGGGGCCAGAGCAGGTGGTGACAGTGTCTTCAGATGCAGGAGGAACCACACTCCGTAGTGCTGCCATTCCCACCTGCACTAGCCAGGGTGATGGAGCCAGGGCAGGTTTTAGAACTAGTGAACTCCTGATAACCACACAGTCAAGACAAAATAAAGAACCCCAGGACAGAGCATGAGGGGAAGATGGGAGCAGCAGCAAAGGCAGCTTCTGGAGAGAAGTCTTAAACCTAGTTATTTCTGACCCATTATCACAAGTAAAATACATCACTAGTTCAACACCAGCGTTTAAAAATGCCTTCACCTTTAATTCAGAGTTTGCAGTTTTCTTTTCTTCTTCCTTTACCCTTCCCCATTGTCTGCTATTGTTTGCCTGACTGAGCCTTTTGTTTTTCCATTTAGTACAATATTGAAGTTAAAGAAAAATATATTTACATTATATGTGATTTTTGACAGAAAATTTCTGCAACATACTGGTTCATATTTTATTTAAAGCAGGCTTTGGGTATAGGAAGCAGAAGCCTGACTCCTAAGGAAACAGCTGAGGGTTCTGGAAGAGAGAGGTGCATGCACTTGGACCTCAAATAGAGCAGGAACCTTTAGGCAGTAGATGATATAGAGGCTATGGAGGGGTGCTGCCTACTATCTTGATCACCATGGTCACTCAATCTGCTTTCATATAGAACCCAGGATGACCAGCCCAGGGCGGTACCACCCACAATGGGCTACCCTCTCCTATCAATAATTAATTAAGACAATGCTCAAAGCCTTAACTATAATCCAATCCTATGTAGCTATTTTCTTAATTGAGGTTTCCTGCTTTCAAAGGATTTCAGCTTGTGTCAAGCTACATAAAACTATCTGGAACAGTATGGTCCCTCAAACCACCTTTGTATCAGTTGTAGTCTCTCTTTCAAAGTCGTCTGTTAAGTTATAAATCTGTCCATGGGTATAAATTCCTTTTACAGATAACAAAATCAGTCTCCACATTTCAGCGTAATCAACCAAGCACAGCAAATCACCTACCAAGTCAGTGTGCAATCCTAGCACACTGGAAGGTAGACTGTGTAGGTTTCTAGCTACCTAAATCTCAGCCTTGTTTGAGCACCCCAGACCAAGGTGCACTTCTCTCAGGGGATAAGGCTGTGCTGCTCTGTAGGCAGGAACCTTTTAAAATGCACCCTGCTTCATGGAGGGCAGGGAAACTTTCTGGTTTCCAGAGGCAGAAAGAAGGTCAGAAAAGGAGTAGGAGCAGCCAGGAAGGATGGATAGGTACAAAAGACATGATTGTGAAGAGGGGCAGTAATGAGGACATTTATTGAGACTTTGACAAAAAAAACTTGACATCTGTGTACTCACTTATCCAGGACATAGTCACAGACAATTGCCAAATTATTTTTGACTCGTGCAGTAATCTTTCAAAAAGGTATTTTTTTAAATTTTAAATAATATATTTTTAAAAGAATGTTAGATAATAAGAAGTTTAGCTTTTATGAGTTCAACATTGTTTTCTGTGCCTTTACTCAGTATGTAAGTCACAGGTTGGTAATCTTCTGGAAGCTTGGAGGAGCACTTTGAGGTTTGATTCTTACTCTAAAATTTATTTGAAATTTAACTGGACTACTATTTTAATAGAAAATAGATTCTTCTCTTATACAATACATCCCGACCAGAATTTTTACTCCATACATGCCATACAGCTCCTCTCCTACCAGCGCAGACCCTGATCCAGTCCCCATTGGATTCCTCTTCCATAAATTGCAGACCTCCAAGGACAACTATGACCAAACGTTACAAAAGGAAATACAGTAAGCCAAGGTAAACATCTCCCTGGTCCAGGATAAACAAGAAAACCCAATAGGAGGAGAAGAGGTGCAAGTGCAGCACAAAGAGTCTGAGATACATCCTCTCCCACTGTGAGCAATCTCTCAAGACCAACAAGATGACATCCATAACATGTAGAGCAATTTTAATCCAGCAACATGGCTGCTCTGCCAAGGGATCCAACCCAAAGGCCTTCTAGATCTGTGTCGTATAGCTGGAATGACATACATTTCATCCCTCTGGCTGTAATGCAGACACATTTCCTGCACAACTTCAGTCTCAAACAAAGGGTGGTAAAGTTATTTTGTAGAAAGAAGTAGCCATGTTTGAAAGTGAAGTTGAATTGAGGGACAGACAAAGTAACAAATCAGAGAAATATTTGAAACTATGAGTGAGAGAAAAAATATTCCCAACTCTCAGGAAACAAAAGGAGGCTGCTTAAGAGAGACAAGGTATGGGAGGCAGTTTCACAGAGAAAGCTTGGAGGTGGAGAGATAAAAACCCAGAGAGTGAGAAGCAAGATGATTAGAACAAATTACAGAGGAAGTCTGAGGTCAAGAAGAGGAATTCAGCCAGAAGGCAAAGAAGCAAGTGTGAATCTTTAACAGTGAAGAAAAATTGAGGCCAGAATAACTGAGTTGACAAAGGCATTTACAATACAAAGAACAGGAAACAGTTATGTACATATACACATACACATACACATACACATACACATACACATACACATACACATACACATACACATACATATCTGTTCTTGAATCCCTAAACCCTACCCACTCCCTGACCTTCTCTTTACTAAAACACCCTTGGTCTGTGGATTTTAGCTTTATTATTATTTACTTAACAGCTAATGCCTGTTGATATTTGAATGGATATATCACCTAAATGTGTACCTCATGAGTGACTGGACATTGTGATCTTAAAAAAGGTCAGGTGGAGTAGAAGATGACATACAAACCTTGCTAGATGCTATGTGTCTAAGACTCCCACAATGCCTTGGTTTACACCATTGACATAGGGTGTTTGCCTCACTCCACCCCTCTGCAAAACTTATGTTCTAGTGCTAATGGTCCTAAAGAACTCCTAACTGTATTGATAGAGCTGTGGTTCCGACCCAAAATCTATCAAGAGAAAATGATGGCTCTGGCTTCAAATATGTCTCTCTGTCTGTCTGTCTGTATGTATGTACGTATGTATCACTTTTCTGAAGGTAAAGATACATCTGGCTTCAGCCAATGCCACACTGTCTGGAGACGACCTTAATATGAATGGGAAACCAGTCAAGACTTTTGTGATAGAAACTCTATTAGCCATTTTTAGTTGTGGTTTTCATTTGTTAACCACACGAAGACACTAAACAGTTTAAGACAATCAAAACTTTATTTTATTCTTGTTTTTAAATTATTCCCGAGGTTTTTCCCATTGCCCAGGAAAATCCTATTTCAATGTCACTTGTCTATTGTGGCATTTTACAAATTAAGACAGAAGTCATTCTAATTTGGTTTCAAAATAATGAAATTCTTCAAACCAGGAAAAACAACAGTGCATGAACTACAAATGACTGAAACTTAAAACTAGTGGACCTGGTAGTAATTGTGTTAGTAATTTGAAAGAGCAAGAATCCTAAAGTGACCTAAACAGAATAAAAGAAGAATGCTCCAGGGTCTCCTCCCACCAGCTCTAAAGTGAGGGTGCAATACTCGATTAGTGGCTTGGTCTGACCTGATGTTAGAAGGGAATTGCCAGTGAACTAGGATGTGCCCAGGTCAGACCTGTTGAAGCATGCGTTGATAGATCCAGGTCTGGACCCTGTTTATCTCATCTTCCAAAGCCTCTGCATACCTTTCAGGGTAGGCTGTGGGGTGAGTTTTAGCAATACTGGCAAAAAACTCCAAGACTTTCATTTTGGTGGTTTCGGCAAAGGCCCTGGGGCCCCAGAGGAACACATGGGTAGGAGGATCACTATTGGGCACCTGCCTGTATTCCAGGTACCCTTCCTGTACAAACTCCTCAGAGATGAGCTTCCTAGGGTCTTTATGTATGTAAGGATCCCTCCCACCACTACAACCCTATGTTATTCAGTTTTTCCCAGATAATCTCCTCACTGACACAGTTTCCCTCCATGAAAATGACACCCAGTACCACTATGAGGAGGCCTGTCTTGGGCATACCCTGGACATCAGTCAGCATCCCATCATAGGTGATCCCCAGGGCAGTGACAAGGATGTAGGAGTGGACAGAGGCGTCCACTTCTACCATATCAATGCCAAAGACCATCTTCAAGCACTCAGAGGCCTCACTAAAGATCAGAGGGTAGTACTCATCATATGCTCTACCAACACACTCCAGCATTTCTGCTTTGGTAGTGAATGCCTTCATTCGATATTTGCAAAGCAGAAATTCCACCAAGTCATACACCTTTATGTACTGTGCATGGTGCAACAAATATAGTGGATCTTCCAGCTCTTCTAATGGTTTGATGGAAGCTTCCTCAGATGGGCCATCAGGAATGGAGGCCAGTGCCACACAGGGTGAGGAAGCTCTCTGAGGACTCTGGGGAGGACTTGGTATTCCACCACCATACACCTGATGGGAGGTGGTGCTTGTTTCCTCCTCATCTCCTTCAGCCGTGGTAGTCTGGGCATTGGCTAACTCCTGTTGGGCCTGACCACTGTCTTGGAGGTTGCAGCACTGGGTGTTATGGGGCTCAGCCATTATCACTTTCCTTGGTAACAACAGTCAGGAAGGACAGTCTCCCAATCTAAGCAGGGAGGATACACAGGCCTGATGGAGAAAGGGGAGGGCGAGTAGATTTTTATCACAGACCATGTCACACTGACTTCAAATGCCTTCATGTTTCTTGAGATCTCCTGAGTAGAGCCCTCTAGTGGGACAAGGACTCTAAGCAATCCTAGAATCCTGAAAGCCTGAAACAGGAAGTGACCCAGCTGTTTGGAGTGCAGCCAGGTCACAGAGGAGATAAACTCTTGGATACCATTAGAATATTTGAGGCCAGGGAACTTGGAGTGTCTATATTCTCGGTTGTTGGAAAAATTGATTTATACTTGCAGGATGGGCATCCCTATCAGTTCTGAGGATACATAGTTTTGCTCTTCTACTGGAACTGAGGACACTATCTCAGTGGATGATTTTCTTATCTTCCACTTTGGAATCACTGTAAGAGATGCTTACAAAATCACATATATGCTAACTTCTAGTTGGTACCTGAGTTCCCAAGGTTAAAAAAAAGGGAGAGAGGAACTGTAAGGTGTAAACCTACTTAAGGTAAATGGTTTCTTGTGTGATCATTCTGGGCCCTTATGTTTCTCTGTCAAGGGCTGGACACTGCCCTTATCCTGGCCTATAATAAACACTTCAGTGTTCACCTCTCTGGAAATTAGTAAAAGGGATTAATAGAGCTTCGTATCTGCCTACACCTGTTCAGACTAAATTACAAGAGATGAGACAATTTAATGGTTTTCATGTGTCCTGAGGTGTCAGATGTCACACCTGCCCAACACTCTCCTTGATCAGGGACCAGCACTGTACTGCTTCTCCTGATGGTCTGAGGCAGGTTTCTTTGAACCAAGAGCCTATTACTGATATACAGTGGCAAGAGGAAATGTGGTGAGGTAAATCATCTATGGCCTCTGATCTACCTCAGAGGTTACAGAAGGGCAGGTAGGGCACATTTCCCCTCTCGTATTAATGCAGGGCATCTTCAGTCCTCACCTTCAGTCCTGACACTCCTGAGATCTTCCCTCTGATGACTCCACTCAAATGCCTCTTCACCAGGTTTTTCAGCTCCCTGAGTCCAGTGACCTGAAAAAAAGACAGGGTGTATAGCAAGACATCTCCACCCAGTACTGCATGTGTGAGATATTTGACAAGTTTGTGTGGGGCCTGTGAAAATCATACAATCTAGGACATACATCATCCCGGGACCCTTGATTTTAACTATGGATACCCACTCTGGTCAATTTGCACTCCTTCATGACATCTGAGAAATGGCACATCCCTTTTTATCTGAGTGGGTTATCCTGGATTGTTCACATGACTTGAGCTCATCTGGGGTGATACTGGGTTTTGTTAAGACCACATGAGCTTTATTCAGCTGATTTCATCCTGACACCTTCCTTTATGTGCAAATGACACAAGACCACATCTCGCTGAAGACTCCCACCTTCCTACCCAAGGTACAAGTAAGCATGCCACTTAACGCCTCTGAATGTTGCCCTCAGAACGTTATCAGTCATTACAGTGCCTATGTTCTGTACTGTGGACACATAGAGTCCCTAGAATACATGTCTGTGATATGGCTAATCCTGGGACTCATCTTTGTTGCCCATAATTTGTTTCTTCTGCCAACAGGACATCACCCCTGGGATCAAAGACTTCACCTCCTAGAGAAATATCAGAACAAATCAGGAAGCATAACAGAGACGCAGTCGCAATGCCCACGTAAACATAAATATCCAGAAAATTATAAGGGAGGTGGCCAGGTTTTGTGGCATCCCTTGCTGTGGGTGGGTTTGTACATTTTTTCACATTCAGTTCTCACCATCATAACTGAAACTCACCTAGACTGCATACAAACCATGCACACCTCCTCTGGTAACCTTTATGTGGCTCCCTCTGCTGCTCTGATAATATCCTTCTGTAGATAGGCCCGCAGTCCTTGGAGAGGGGAGAGAAGGGATAATACAGCATATCTGTATAACAGTGAGTGTCTTAAGGGCCACAAAGTTTATGAGAGCAAGTGAGAAAAAAAGTGTCAATGTTTGACTATGTAGTGTGCTGTCCCTAGTGAACCCTAGATTTTGCCTTGACTAGTGATGCATCCTACTCCTCTTTACCATGGACCTCAGAAAAATGTTCTGACCTTATATCTACTGAGGTCAAAGTAGACTACTCCACTTACGACTCCAAGGGTTCTTGCCATATGAGTTTGTGGGGCCTTGGCCCTCTGTTTTTCAATTGATCCAATAAGAAGTATGTAATTCTGAGTGCCATTGGAGGATAGAACCTTACTCCTATGAAAGCATTCCACCCAGTTAGGTAAGGATTTTGGTTCAAGCTACAGGACTCTTCAGTATAGCACACACCACAACAGTCAACACATATTATCTGTCGACTCACTGTACAGAAAGGATGCTCTGTATGCAATGTGGAATTCCATTAACTCTGATAGTAAGGCAGTCTACAAGCTCAAAAAAGAAAATGTTCTGTGTCCTGCAAGTCCTTACACTATACATGTAATGGTATGGCAAGGTGTACTGGACCAAAAATAATGGTTCCTGTTTCTTTCAGGAGAGCCAGTCGTTACAACAGGATTGACTCAGGCTGTCTGCATTGTATAGGGCATCTGAACTCTACCATCAGCTTACACTTGAGTCAGGAAGAGACCAAGTCCTGCCTCCCCCAGGAAGTTCTAAAAATGCCATCTATACTATAACTAAGGGCTGAGCACCAGAGTGGGCAAACATCTGATTCCTACAAGGGCCCAACCTTTGTGTCTACTAGACAGCAGAGCTGAAGCTGCTTTATGTGGGGACCTTCTGTTATGAAAGGGGCTTTGTAGTCTAATGTACACTCACCTGGACCCTGAAAGCTTGTATCACCCCTCCCAGAACATGAAAGCTCTGTTATGACACCTCCCTAAGCACCTAGATGTAGGTATTGCAGAGAGGGATTCATTCCCTTAAGTGAGAACTGGAGCATTCTCTAAATTCCAGAAATCACACAAAATGTTTGGAGTCTTCAAATGACCCTGCAGTTGGAGAAGCTCACTCCTACCAACCCAGAGGGCTTTGCTCCAAGCCTCTCAAAGGAATACAATGTTGCTTGATTATCTGGCCCTTTCTTTCTCTCTTGGATGAGGCTTCTGCAGCCAACTCACAGAGAACATGTTAACTGACAACATATTCCTCTCTGCAATCTTCCTAAAGGTCTCGTAGATAATGATTCCCAGGTAAAGGAAGGGAAGAGGCCCATTCCTCCAAATGGACCCACTGAACTACAACTTGGGTACCGTCTTGATCAGTATTTTTAACCCTTACTAATGCTGAGTATGTTTAATAGAGTTTCTCATGTGGTGGTGACCCACAACCATCAAATTATTTTGGTTGCTATTCCATAACTATACTTTTGCAACTGCTATGATTCATAATGTAAACATCTTCTATGCCGGGTATCTGATCTGTAACCCCAAAAGGGGTATGACCCAAAAGTTGACATCCACACTGGTAGCCTGCCAGGGGCCTTAGCAACAGACCCACAGGCAAGTTACAGAGCCTGAATGTGAAGCTACCACTTGGGCTGATGTAACTATTAAAAACTGTTTTTCTGTGTCTTTGACAGTGAGCACAGGCTGATTCCTGCATCTGGGGCCATGATTACTGCCCAGTGATTATGTTATGTGGTCCCTTTCTCTGAACTGCAGCTTCTATGGTCCACTCTCAGATCTAACTTCCTCCCTGAATGTGATGTAAACCTCCTTCTGGGAACTCCTTAAAAACACCTGTGTTCATGGTGCAAGAAGATGGACTCAGCAAGCAGCTCATGCCAAAATGCATGGCATACTCCATGCAATACTAACTGAAAAGTGAAATCTGCATTCCCATTGCACCTTATAACCTGATGGAGACCTTTGGACTCGTGTAAGCTGACACACACACACAAACACAACACAACACAACACACACAAACACACAAACCTGGCATGTCTGTCTTTCTACAAGGAGTATCACAAGATGATGCTGAGTCCTGGAACTCCCTATATGCAATCTGGAATCTTGGATACAGGCCCAGTTCCCACAGAACTGCCCCCACTTGTATTAAGTCCCTGAAATGATACAAGGTAACTATGTTGTATGAGAATAACCATCTAGAAACCAGCTACCAACACACACTCTCTTCTCCCATTTTTACTTTTAAATGAGTGCTGATCCCTGGTTTCTGAAGTGGTGCCTATGCTCAGAGTCCTCACAGAGTGAAGACGATGAGGCTTATTTCATAAAAGGCCTGTGTTTGGTGGAGTTCACATTTGCCATCCTAGAGGCTGTGGGGTCCCTCATCCCCAAGCAGAGGTTTTACAATACATTCCTGGGAACTCGTTTCACCCAGGATAGTATTCCAGCTCCTTCTCTCACAAAAGAACTTAAAATAGTGACTATCCTGACTCTTCAGGTATCATGGAGCAAGGATCTAGATCCTACCAGTGAGCTCTACTTGGAGCTATGCTAACAATAGGGGATGTCTCTTTCCCAAAGACAAAATCCTGGGCAGGAAGAGATATTTTCTCAGGGGAAATATGTGTGTCAAAAGTTTTGTTCTTTTCCCGAAATTCTTTCCTCAACTGGCACAGTGAGGACTTGCAAAATGGCACCAAGTCCACAAAGTCACCTGATATAAAAGGCTGACCAATCACTCTATCTCAAAAATCAGCCCAGAAATTTCCTTAAAAAAATTAGGACCTCACAAAACATTCCCAAATTGCCCATGTCACCAGATAGATATGGCTGTTGAGTGTGTCATTACCTAAAGTGAGCACTGAGGCAGGCTTGAAACTCACTGAACCTCACCAAATGGCCTTCAGGCTCCCAAGTCCTCCCACATGCAAACTGTCACCGAGGTTCTTTACACTAAGGAGGCTCCTGTTTCCTTCAGGATCCCAAAGGGATACAAACCTAATTAATTCTTTGAGCCTATGACTCCTGGATCCATCTTCAACCAGCCACTCCACGAGTTCACTCCACACTAAAACTGTCACCTGATCCTGCCTTTCTGGGAACCTGTAAAAGGATGCATAAAGACAGAGTCCAGGATGAAATGGGGTATGGGCTCATTCCCGCGAAGCTGCCCCTACTTGCTGAGGATATACCATGCATACGGTATTATCTGGGTCCCACTGACCCAACCCACCCTTCCACAGTCCACTCTCAGCTACTAGTTTGACACAGCCAACTGTTCCGTAGCTTTTCCCCATGCATGCTTCAAAATGGCAACTTTACGCAGTCTCTAGAATCGAGGAATAAGAACCTAGTTCCCCCCAGGTTACCCTACTGGGACCTAAGCGGGCTAAAGGAGGCATCTGTATTATGTACAAACCTTCAATCCTGGTAGGTTTAGGGATGAACTCAAAATTCTTACCTCTACTGGCTCGGCTCCGCGACCTCCCTTCCAGATGGCTCACAAAATGGCGCTGAGTCCACAAAGTCACCGGAAATGAACGGCTGGCGAGGTGCTCTACATCACCCGTCAGCACACAGGTTCCTTTAACTTCAGGGACCTCACAAAACGTTCCGGAAGCCCCATGTCACCAGATATATGACTGTGGAGGGACTCACATGCCCAAGTCCTCACTGAGGCATGCCTTAAACCCGGAGAAGCACAACAACCAGTCCCCAGGCTGCCCACCAGTATGGACACTGGAAGCCAAGCTCTTTCCAGTAATGGGGCGCCTGTTTGATTCCTGATCCCAAGGCCATAAGGAAGTGGCTTAGTTGTCTGAGCCTGTGGGTCCGGGATCCAGCATAAAATATCCAGTCGTCAACTTTCAGTCAGAATGAAAATGTCACCTGATCTAGCATTTTGGGGAACCTCAGAAATGGTGCCTAAGGACAGAGTCCCAGATTAAATGTGGTAGGGGCTCATTCCCAGGAGGGTGCTCCTATACTTGGTGAGGTTATATCATTAATAATACCATATTATCTGGGTCACTCTGACCCAACCCATGCTTCCATAGTCCAGAATTAGCTACTAGTTTGATACAGCCAACTATTGTTCAGTTTTTCCTCACGAACTTTTTGAAAAAAAAAATATTAATTTTAGATAGTCTCCAGAATTGGGAAGGAAGGAACTTATTGCCAAGAGGTTGTTACACTGGCAACTAGGCAGGCTGAAGGGATGAAGCTATATTATTTGGGGAAACATCAATCCTAAAAAGGTTTGAAGTGAACCCGGAATTCTTACTTCAACTGTCAGAACAAGGTGACCTCCATTCCAGGCTTTTAACATAATGCTCCCAACTTCACAACATCACCAGACACTAAAGGCTGGAGAGGAGCTCCATATCATATGTCATCACAGAGATTTCTTTAATCTCAGAAACCTAACAAAATGTCCCTGAGGCCCCCATGTCATGAGACATATATGTCTGGGTAGGGACTCATATGCACAGGTTAGCACTGAGGCTTGCATTAATCCCAAAGAACCCCAGTAAACCCCAGCTCACATTAGTAATTTTATATTATGTGCAATGCTCTCAAAAAGGCAGTGTGTCCAGAGTCCACTCTTGGGTATTCTTTTCACTCAGCCACCTATTCTAGAGCTTTCCCTCAAGGAATGTTTGACAATGGAACCTATACATACATACTCTCTAGAAAGCAGAGGCAAACAGCTCATTCCTACAACTGAATTATTTGGTTCTCCACAGAGCCAAGTGATGAATCTGCAGGCTTTAGGTACTATTTATTATGGAAAGACTATTAAGCAGTCAACTCTAATCTCTTAACTGGAATGAAAGGGCACTGTGTGGCGGTCTCTTGTTTAGAAAGTTCACAGAATTGCTCTCAGTGGTCTAAGTCTCTGATTGTGACAGAATGTGGAGGAGCTCCTTTCTGAAGTTTATCACTGAGGCAGCCTATAGACTCCAGAACCATGTAAATTGGCTCTGTGTTCCCCAAGTCCCTAGATAAAGATACCAAAGCTTGGGCACAGTCTCATTCCCACTACCTCTATACCAAAATACTACCCAAATAGTCTACCTCTATTTGGTGCAGGATCATCCAAAGGACGCTAAATAAATTGATTGTCTGGGCCTGTTCATCCGGAATCTGACTTCTACTCTAAATTATCTTTAATGTAGTTCTATCTGGAATCTATTCCAAAGTTACATCTTGACTGTAAATGTCACATGCTCCCTCTTTGCCAAAAATTGTTAAGAGCACCTATTGTCAGAATCTCTGGAGTGGAAGTGCTATGTGCTCATTCCCAAGTAATAGTCTTTCTTCAGTGTAAACCACAGCCCTGCCCTGTTTTCCAATATCTTCTGGACCTTTCTGCAGAGCCTAGCACCCACACTCTGCTCTCAGGTCCTACCTCACCCTGCAAACAGCCAAGGCCCTTTTCCATTTCCCGAATGTATAAAGAAAGCAGGGAGGGTGTCCTGTGTTTGCTCCCCAGGATTGGAGGGCTAAAGGCTCACAGACCCATTCCTCCATGTTGAGCCTTATGTTCCATTGTTTCTCAAAGGAGTTTATCTGTAGTTTTTGGGGTCCCTCTGTGGTACTTCAGATATGAATCTACAGGTCTGACTATCTGTGTCTCTGGAAATCATGAAAATTTCCCCTTCACTAGAGTTAAGGGAAAATTGACTAGACCTAGGGAAAGGTCATGGGTAGGTTTGGTAATAAACTGACATCAGAGGTGCCACTGTATCCTTTGGGATTCTTCCCTCTGCATCTGAGCTCCTTTGAGTACGAAAATAGGACCTGGGAATTTTACAACACAGTTAAAGGCTTCTCCAAATTTGGGGGTATGTATGAAACTGTGTATTTGAGGATCATCTATGTTATTTGATCCTAGAAAATGTAGAGCATAGCTAGATTAGTTAAGATAGTTCTTTCTAGATTGACATTTCTGTACACTCTTAGTTTTATGCCGGTATCCTAATAAGAATCAATATAATTTAAGCTTACATACACACACACACACACACACACACACACACACACAAAGGCTTCTTGGATTTAGCTGATGTTCTTGTTGAGAAATCAATCTAAGGTCAGTCTAGTAAGCCAAGGAAACCTGGGTGAGTGTACAGACTGAATGAATTCTGAGTGAGCCTGTATTGGTTGACAAGGTGACAGTCATATCTTGGATTCTAGTTCCTCAGACGCACAGACTGATGATAACAGACAAACACTTCTTTTATATCAAGTAAAAATTTGTCCATGTGTATAAAAACAGACCACTACTGCTTCCTCTTCCCAGAGGACTGCAACCTGAGACTGATCACCAAAGAGCATCCATGAGGATGCATGAAAGATAGTTCTAATTCATCAGAGTGAAAATATCCCACATATCCAAGATTTTCTGTACATTTGTCTGTGTCTCTATTTTTTTATTCACATGCCAGGCGTGATTCAGGAACCAAGCTGTGGTGGCTACGGTGGATATATAATACTTATATAAAAATTGAACATGTAATCAATATTTTAATACAGTGTGGTCAGAAATTAAACCATGAAAAGGAACATAAGCTAACATTTGTTCATTCCAAAGGAATTGTTACTAAGTGTGTAGCAATCCCTGAATTCATGTAGGTGTTTTGTTTTGGAACAGGATCCTGATTATTTCTTTGTATTCAGAGAAGTCTTCTTCTTCTTCTTGCCACTCTTCCTCTCCTTCCTCCTTCACTGACTCAACTTAGAGATATGGCTGATAGGGCATCTTTCAGGATGGAACTGAAAGTGTGGTAAACAGAACTCAGTTAACCATATGTGAGGTACCATGTTGATATGATGGGTGTGGTGCATGGGAGGGTCTCCTCTGCCAGAAGTACATAGGTCTTAGTCAACAATGCCCTATCCTGCTGGCACCCTCATCCATTGTGCACCCTATCTTTGTTACCATGTGAACAGGGGTTGGGCCATGCCAGCCAGTGCAATCAATTCCTCTATGGTCAATATACTTACTGGCAGGACTTGAGCAGTTTCAGCTAGGGCTTATTGGATCCCAAGCAGTAGCTGTTCTCCTACAGGGGCCAGAGCAGGTGGTGACAGGGTCTTCAGATGCAGGAGGAACCACACTCCGTAGTGCTGCCATTCCCACCTGCACTAGCCAGGGTGATGGAACCAGGGCAGGTTTTAGAACTAGTGAACTCCTGATAACCACACAGTCAAGACAAAATAAAGAACCCCAGGACAGAGCATGAGGGGAAGATGGGAGCAGCAGCAAAGGCAGCTTCTGGAGAGAAGTCTTAAACCTAGTTATTTCTGACCCATGATCACAAGTAAAATACATCACTAGTTCAACACCAGAGTTTAAAAATACTTTCAACTTTAATTCAGAATTTGCAGTTTCCTTTTCTTCTTCCTTTACTCCTCCCCATTATCTGCTATTGTTTGCCTGACTGAGCCTTTTGTTTTTCCATTTAGTACAATATTGAAGTTAAAGAAAATATATTTACATTATATGTGATTTTCCACAGAAAATTTCTGCAACATACTGGTTCATATTTTATTTAAAGCAGGCTTTGGGCTATAGGAAGCAGGGGCCTGACTCCAAGGAAAGAGCTGAGGGTTCTGGAAGAGAGAGGTGCATGCTCTTGGACCTCAAATAGAGCAGGAACCTTTAGGCAGTAGATGATATAGAGGCTATGGAGGGGTGCTGCCTACTATCTTGATCACCATGGTCACTCAATCTGCTTTCATATAGAACCCAGGATGACCAGCCCAGGGCGGTACCACCCACAATGGGCTACCCCTTTCCTATCCATAATTAATTAAGACAATGCTCAAAGCCTTAAGTATAATCCAACCCTATGTAGCTATTTTCTTAATTGAGGTTTCCTGCTTTCAAAGGATTTCAGCTTGTGTCAAGCTACATAAAACTATCTGGAACAGTATGGTCCCTCAAACCACCTTTGTATCAGTTGTAGTCTCTCTGTCAAAGTCTTCTGTTAAGTTATAAATCTGCCCATGGGTATAAATTCTTTTTACAGATAACAAAATCAGTCTCCACATTTCAGGGTAATCAACCAAGCACAGCAAATCACCTACCAAGTCAGTGTGCAATCCTAGCACACTGGAAGGTAGACTGTGTAGGTTTCTAGCTACCTAAATCTCAGCCTTGTTTGAGCACCCCAGACCAAGGTGCACTTCTCTCAGGGGATAAGCCTGTGCTGCTCTGTAGGCAGCAACATTTTAAAATGCACCCTGCTCCAGGGAGGGCAGGGGAAACTTTCTAGTTTCCAGAGGCAGAAAGAAGGTCAGAATAGGAGTAGGAGCAGCCAGGAAGGATGGATAGGTACGAAAGACATGATTGTGAAGAGGGGCAGTAATGAGGGCATTTATTGAGACTTTGACAAAAAAACTTGACATCTGTGTACTCACTTATCCAGGACATAGTCACAGACAATTGCCAAATTATTTTTGACTCGTGCAGTAACCTTTCAAAAAGGTATTTTTTTTTTAATTTTAAATAATATATTTTTAAAAGAATGTTAGATAATAATAAGTTTACCTTTTATGAGTTCAACATTGCTTTCTGTGCCTTTACTCACTATGTAAGTTACAGGTTGATAAAGTTCTGGAAGCTTGGAGGAGCACTTTGAGGTTTGATTCTTACTCTGAAATTTACTTGAAATTTAACAGGAATACTATTTTAATAGAAAATTGGACTTCTGGTCTGGGCCAGAGGACTGTGTGGGATCTCTATTGGCAGCTCTACACCAACCTCACAAAACCTAGATGAAGTGGGGCTACCAGGAGCTCTAACCCAGGCAGTATTTAAGGCTTATAAGGATTTAGCAAAGCTTTCCCAACGGAGTAGCCAGGACACACAGGAACCCAGGAATTCGCTCCTGGCCAGGAGCACTGGTACCTTCCAGTCTGGGACTGAATGCTCAGCAGATCCAGGGAGATAGCTCTGCACCCAATCTCACAGAACCCAGAGGAAACGGGGTTCTTAGGAGCTCTAACCTGGGCAATGTCTTGGGTAAGGAGGCAGCAACAATCACACCAAATAGAGAGTAACTGGGAGTCACTGAAATCCAGGAATTCACTCCTAAGGGGGAGTACCAGTTCCTTCCTGTTTGGGGCCTGAGCACAGAGCAGATCCCAGGAGACAGCTCTGTACCCAACCTCCCAAAACCCAGAGGTGGCAGGGCACCCAGGAGTTCTAACCTGGGCAGTATCTCAGGTCAGGAGACAGCAATACTCTACCTAAACAGGGAGTAATCAGGACCTGTAGGGACCCAGGAATTCACTCCTGGCCCAGAGCACTGGTTGCTTCCTGTTTCTGCCTGAGCACAGAGCAGATCTTGGACCTCAGCTCTAACCCCAGCAGCAAAACCCATCCCAAACTGTTCTGACACAACCAAGATAATAGGAAAAACAAGGCTCCAGCCAGAGACAGCTCAGGTAGCACTAAGGAGATCCAGATGGCTAAAGGCAAGCACAAGAACACAAGCATCAGCAACCCAGGGTACTTGTTTTCATCAGATCCTAGTTCTCCCACATTAGAAAGTCCTGAATTACCCATATCACCAGGAAAACAAGAGTCAGATCTAAAGTCACTTCTAATGATGATGATAGAAAACTTTAAGAAAGACATAAATAACACCCTCAAAGAAATTGAGGAGAACACAGATAAACAGGTTAAAGCCCTTAAAGAGGAAACACAAAAAACCCTTAAAGAATTACAAGATAACACAACCAAACAGGTGAAGGAATTGAACAAAACCATCCAGGACATAAAAATGGAAGTAGAGACAATCAAGAAATCACAAAGGGAGAACTACCAGGGATATAGAAAACCTGGGAAAGAAATCAGGAGTCACAGATGCAAGCATCACCAATAGAATACAAGAGATAAAAGAGAGAATCTCAGGTGCAGAAGATACCATAGAAAATATTAACACAGCTGTCAAAGAAAACACAAAATGCAAAAAGTTCTTAACACAAAACATCCGGGAAAGTCAGGACACAATGAGAAGACCTAACCTAAGGATAATAGGTATAGAAGAAAGTGAGGATTCCCATCTTAAAGGGCCAATAAATATCTTCAACAAAATTATAGAAGAAAACTTCCCTAATCTAAAGGATGAGTTGCCCATAATCATACAAGAAGCCTACATAACGCCAAATAGACTAGAGCAGAAAAGAAATACCTCACGACACATAATAATCAAAACACAAAATGCACAAAACAAAGAAAGAATTTTAAAAGCAGTAAGGGAAAAAGGCCAAGTAACATATAAAGGCTGACCTATCAGAATTACACCAGACTTCTCACCAGATACTATAAAAGCTAGAAGATCCTGGACAGATGTCATACAGACCCTAAGAGAACATAAATGTCAGCCCAGGATACTATACCCAGCAAAACTCTCAATTACCATAGATGGAGAAACTAAGATATTTCATGACAAAACCAAATTTACAAAATATCTTTCCACAAACCCAGCACTACAAAGGATAATAGCAGGAAAGCACTAATACAAGGAGGGCAGTTATACCCCAGAAAGAGCAAGATAGTAAGCCTCTTTCAACAAATCCAAAAGAAGATAACCACAAAAACAGCACCTCCACTGTTAACAAAAATAACAGGAAGCAACAATCTCCTCTCCTTAATATCTCTTAACATCAATGAACTCAATTCCCCAATAAAAAGACATAGCCTAACGGGCTGGATATGCAAACAGGACCCAGCATTTTGCTGCATACAGGAAACCCACCTCTGTAACAAAGACAGACACTACCTTAGAGTAAAAGGCTGGAAAACAATTTTTCAAGCAAATGGTCCTAAGAAACAAGCTGGAGTAGCCATTCTAATATCAAATAAAATCAACTTTCAACTTAAAGCTATCAAAAAGATAAGCAAGGACATTTCATATTAGTTAAAGGAAAAGTCAACCAACATGAACTCTCAATACTGAACATCTATGCGCCAAATAAAAGAGCACCCACTTTCATAAAAGAAACCTTACTAAAGCGCAAAGCACACATTGCACCTTACACAATAATAGTGGGAGACTTCAACACCCCACTCTCAGCAATGGATAGATCAAGGAAACAGAAGCTAAACAGAGATCCAGTGAAACTAACAGAAGTTATGAACCAAATGGACTTAACAGATATTTATAGAACATTTTATCCTAAAACAAAAGAATATACCCTTTTCTCAGCACCTCGTGGTACTTTTTCCAAAATAGACCATATAATTGTTCACAAAACAGGCCTCAACAGATATAAACAATCGAAATAATCCCCTGCATCCTATCAGATCACCATGGTCTAAGGCTGGTTTACAATAATGACAAAGATAAGGGAAAGCCCACACTCACATGGAAATTGAACAATACTTTACTCAATGATAATGTGGTCAGGGAAGAAATAAGGAAAGAAATGAAAGACTTTTTAGAATTTAATGAAAATGAAGACACATCATACCAAAACCTACGGGACACAATGAAAGTGGTGCTAAGAGGAAAACTCATAGCTCTAAGTGCTTACAAAAAGAAACTGGAGAGGGCATACACGAGCAGTTTGACAACACACCTGAAAGCTCTAGAACAAAAAGAAGCAAATACACCCAAGAGGAGTAGAAATGGAGGAAATAATTAAACTCTGGGCTGAAATCAACCAAATAGAAAGAAAAAGGACTATACAAAGAATCAATAAAACCAGGAGCTGGTTCTTTGAGAAAATCAACAAGATAGATAAACCCTTAGCCAGACTAATCAGAGGGCAGAGAGACAGTATTCAACTTAATAAAATCAGAACTGAAAAGGAGGATAAAACAACAGAACCAGAGGAAACCCAAAAAAATCATCAGATCTTACTACAAAGGCCTATACTCAACAAAATTGGATAATCTGGGTGAAATGGACAATTTTCTAGACAAGTACCAGTTACCAATGTTAAATCAGGAGCAGATAAACCATCTAAACAGTCCCATAACCCTGAAAGAAATAGAAGCAATCATTAAAAGTCTACGCACCAAAAAAAGTCCGGGACCAGATGGTTTCAGTGCAGAATTCTATCAGACCTTCAAGGAAGACCTAGTACCAATTCTTTTCAAAATATTCCACAAAGTAGAAACAGAAGGAACACTACCCAATTCATTCTATGCAGCTACAATCACACTCATACCTAAATCACACAAAGACCCAACAAAGAAAGAGAACTTCAGACCAATCTCCCTAATGAATATCGACGCAAAAATACTCAATAAAATTCTCGCAAACCGAATCCAACAACACATTAAAACAATTATCCATCATGATCAAGTAGGCTTTATTCCAGGAATGCAGGGTTGGTTCAATATACAGAAGTCCAGCAATGTAATCCATTATATTAATAAACTCAAAGAAAAAAAGCACATGATCATCTCACTAGATGCTGAGAAAGCATTTGACAAAATTCAGCACCCCTTCATGATAAAAGTTTTGGAAAGATCAGGAATTCAAGGTCCATATCTAAACATTGTGAAAGCAATATACAGAAAACCAGTAGCCAACATCAAACTAAATGAAGAAAAACTTGAAGCAATTCCACTAAATTCAGGGACTAGACAAGGCTGTCCACTTCCCACCTACCTATTCAATATAGTACTGGAAGTCCTAGCCAGAGCAATTAGGCAACAAAAGGAGGTCAAAGGAATACAAATTAGAAAGGAATAAGTCAAAATTTCACTATTTGCAGATGATATGGCAGTATACTTAAGTGACCTCAAAACTTCCACCAGAGAACTCCTAAACCTGATAAACAACTTTAGTAAAGTGGCTGGGTATAAAATTAATTCAAACAAATCAGTAGCCTTCCTCTACTCAAAAGATAAACTGGCTTAGAAAGAACTTATGAAAGTGACACCCTTCACAATAGTCACAAATAATATAAAATATCTTGGAGTGAATCTAACCAAGCAAGTATAAGACCTGTATGACAAAAACTTCAAACCCCTGAAGAAAAAAAATCGAAACAGATCTCAGAAGATGGAAAGATCTCCCATGCTCATGGATTGGCAGGATTAATATAGTAAAAATGGCCATCTTGCCAAAAGCAATCTACAGATTTAATGCAATGCCCATCAAAATTCCTACTCAATTCTTCACAGAGATAGAAAGAGCAATTCTAAAATTTATTTGGAATAACAAAAAACCCAGGATAGCGAAAACTACTCTCAACAATAAAAGAAATTCTGAAGGAATCACCATCCCTGACCTCAAGCTGTACTACAGAGCATTAGTGATAAAAACTGCATGGTATTGGAACAGAGACAGGCAGGAAGATCAATGGAATAGAATTGAAGACCCAGAAATGAACACACACACCTATGGTCACTTGATCTTTGACAAAGGAGCTAAAACCATCCAGTGGGAAAAAGACAGAATTTTCAACAAATGGTGCTGGTCCAACTGGAGGTCAGCACATAGAAGAATGCAAATTGATCCATACTTATCTCCTTGTACAAAGCTCAACTCCAAGTGGATCAAGGACCTCCACATAAAACCAGCTACACTGAAACTAATAGAAGAGAAAATGGGGAAAAGCCTTGAACACATGGGCATAGGGGACAAGTTCCTGAACAGAACACCAATGGCTTGCACTCCAAGATCAAGAATTGACAAATGGGACCTCATAAAACTGCAAAGCTTCTGTAAGCAAAGGACACCATCAATAGGACAAAGCGTCAACCAACAGAGTGGGAAAAGATCTTTACCAATCCTACAACTGATAGAGGGCTAATATCCAAGGTATACAAAGAACTGAAGAAATTAGACTCTAGACTATCAAATAACCCTATTAAAAATGGGGTACAGAGCTGAACAAAGAATTCTTAACTGAGGAATCTCGAATGGTTGAGAAGCACCTAAAGAAGTGTTCAACATCCCTAGTCATCAGGGAAATGCAAATGAAAACAACATTGAGATTCCACCTCACACCAGTCAGAATGGCTAAGATTGAAAACACAGGTGACAGCAGATGCTGGCCTGGCGAGGATGTGGAGAAAGAGGAACACTCCTCCATTGTTGGTGGGATTGTAAGCTGGTACAACCACTATGGAAATCAGTCTGGCAGTACCTCAGAAAATTGAACATAGTATTACCTGAGGACCCAGCTATACCACTCCTGGGCATATACCCAAAAGATGTTTCAACATACAACAGGGACACATGCTCCACTATGTTCATAGCAGCCTTATTTATAATAGCCAGAAGTTGGAAAGAACCCAGATGTCCTTCAACAGAGGAATGGATACAGAAAATGTGGTATATTTACACAATGGAGACCTACTCAGCTGTTAAAAACAATGAGTTCATGAAATTCTTAGGCAAATGGATGGAGCTTGAGAATATCATCCTGAGTGAGGTAACCCAATCACAAAAGAACATACATGGCATGCACTCACTGATAAGTGGATATTAGCCCAACAGCTCACAATACCTAAGACACAATGCATAGACACATGTGGGTGCTTTGGTTTTACTTTGGAAGGAGTAGCAAAATACTCAACCAGAGCTCCCAGGGGCTAAACCTCCAGCCTGAGCACAGAAAGGGAGGGACTCATGGCTCCACTTGTATAGGTAACTGAGGGTGGCCTCATTAGGCAACAGTGGAAGTGGAGGGCCATGGTCCCCGAAAGTTTGGAGTTTGGATCCCTAGTGTTGGGGAATGTAAGAGCAGGGAGGCTTGATTGGGAGAATGATGGGAGCACACCCTCATAAAAATTGGAAGAGGTGGTTTGAGATAAAGGGTTTTGGAAAGAGAAAGGAAGAGGAGATAACAGTGAAAGGTAAAAACGTAAAATACCCGAAAAAAATAACAGATAATGGGTCTGGCAAAAAAAAAAAAAAAAAAAAAAAAAAAAAAAAAAAAAAAAAAAAAAGAAAAGAAAGATAGTTTACTTGCTTTAAATGATTTTCAAAAGTTTCCAGGAGATGCTTATTGGCTAAGATCTTATTTTAAGCTCTTCAGAAAAGAATTTATGTCTCTGTTTAATATTCTTAGGAGAGATGCAAATCTTAATTTCCCTCAACAATTAATTGACAAAAGAGGAGTAATTTTACAAAAGTAGAAGAAGCTCTCACTAATTGATATATTATATAGATTGATTAATTGTTGGCTGTTTTATAATAGTCCTTTGAGAAAAGAGATTATTAATAAAGAACTATATTTCTTTAAATAGTGTCTTTATAACTCTCTGAGGGTGTAAGGAGCATGCCTTAGCCTTATTTACGCTTAACTTTCTAAAACTGAAAGCTTGCAGCAAATCTGCCACTGATTGCCTCTGGCATTGCTGAGATCAATAAAAACTATACCACAACTATGTGGAAGGACCCTCTTACCCTTAAATGGAATGGCCAGGATATATGGGGCCGAGGATTGATATGACTGTTTGATACCACAGAAGGAACAACTAAATGGCCACCAAAAAGATTAATGAATTAAATAGATACCTCTACAAACCAGGCCCAATTATAAATAAGATGATAACAATTGACATCCAGGGAAGAGAAATTTCCCTGAGAATTCCTTTCTTCTTTCTCTTCCAGGTAAAAATTAATTACCCATGATGTCTGCTATTAGGAGTTCTAATCCTGATGCTGGCCTCTGAGCTTATACTACACAGACATCTGATGGGCCTTTGACAAGGACATCAAACAGCTATAGATTGACATCACTAATCTGAAGAAATCCCTCATTTCGCTGTCTGATGTGATCCCCCAAAATTGTAAAAGACTTTATTGGACCTGTTTTACTCTTTTACAATAGAAAAGACTGTGTACAGCTCTAGACTGTGTACAGCCCTTAAAGAAGAATGCTGCTTTTACATAGACAAAACAGGGATGGTTAAAGAGAGCATGAAAAGGTCAGAGAAGGTCTTGTGAAAACACCGAGACAGAAAGAGAAAACGGAGAGCTTGTAAAAGAATTGCTCTTCAACCTCTCCATGATTATTAACCCTACTTCCTTCCATCTTGGGATCATTAACTGGGTTATTTTTGCTTATTTCCTTTGGTCCCTGGGCCTTAAATAGGCTAACTTTGTGAAACAATAGATATATAATCTGATAGCAAAATCTATTCAGATCCATTATCATATGTTAACTATGGAGGACCACGAGACTCTAGATGAGGATGTTACTCTATCCAGGGTGTTCCCAAGTCTGATCTCCACCCAACCTAAAAGAGGGGACTTCTGCCCCTAAACCAAGCAGAGAGGGGCCACCCAGAAGCCCCTCTGTCTGGCGATCTGAATTCTTGCGTAGGCTGCGAGGCTAAGCACTGCCAGGGAATATAAATAAAAGTTAAAAATATGTTTCTGGGTTCCCTGAGGGACAAGCCTGACTGCATAGGGGTTGATGTCAAAAGTATCCCCTCTCCAGGAAAAAGACATCAGGATGGGTATGGCCCTCATGCCTCACTGAGCAACTACAGGAGGACTGGAGCCATTACAAGGTCCCCTTTAATTACTGGAGGTCAGGCCTCTATCCCCGCCTTGGCAAGATTAGAATCACCACAGCCCTTCTATAATTAGAGAAGGGAGGAGATGTCAGGGGCAGCCCTGCTTATACACTGAAGGCCTAAAATCAGCCATAAGCCTAAAATCAGCAATAGGCCTGACTTACATGCTTGCTAACACAAAGTCTTGGGTCTCTATGGAAAAAACACTGAAAAAGAGGGCTATAAACTATTGTAAACAGGCAGCTTTTGTGGAAATCTACCAGCCTGAGTAGTTATAGACCTTGTAAATAGGCAGCCTTTGGCAGATAGTACCAAATTAGATAAGGACAAGTGAATCATAGGCAGAGTCATAGTGACCTGACCCCTGAACATTTTTTCACCCAGCTGATACCCTGTTCTGAAAGATATCTGTACTCCCCTGAACACCTACACTTCTGTGTCATCCCCTTCCCCACATCTTGCATTTTTGTGTTTATAACCCCCATGTTAAAAAGTAAAAATTATGATTTGATAAAAACACACACACACACACACACAGTGTACCCCTGGTTCTGATGACTTAGCTCCTGACAATCTATTTTCTTGTTCTCAGAAATACTTTGAATTATAAAACGTCATTGTGGTTTTTGTTAGTATGCTGGGTAAAATGATTTTTATTGATCTCATTCTAAACTTCAAAGTTTATAGTGGGTTGAAATGTCCTTCAGCATAATTACAGGTCATATTTATTTTCATATTGTTTTATTTTCATATTCATTTGTTGAACATTTTAAAAAACTGGATTCTTTTTTGAGAATTTCATATATCAACACTGTAATTGCATAATTTTCCTCTTTCTCTCATTCCGCCCACTTTCCCAACCGCCCATCCTTTTTAAATACATTTTATTATTTAATTATCATTTATATATGTATACTGTGTATAAGTATCTATGTTTATGCAGATATTGATAGTTTTTTATTTTAAAAAAATAGAAAATAGATTCTTCTCTTATATAATACATCCCGGCCAGAATTTTTACTCCATACACGCCATACAGCTCCTCTCCTACCAGCGCAGACCCTGATCCAGCTCCCCATTGGATTCCTCTTCCATAAAATGCAGACCTCCAAGGACAACTATGACCAAACGTTACAAAAGGAAATACAGTAAGCCAAGGTAAACATCTCCCTGGTCCAGGATAAACAAGAAAACCCAATAGGAGGAGAAGAGGTGCAAGTGCAGGAAAAAGAGTCTGAGATACATCCTCTCCCACTGTGAGCAATCTCTCAAGACCAACAAGATGACATCCATAACATGTAGAGCAATTTTAATCCAGCAACATGGCTGCTCTGCCAAGGGATCCCACCCAAAGGCCTTCTAGATCTGTGTGGTCTAGCTGGAATGACATACATTTCATCCCTCTGGCTGTAATGCAGACACATTTCCTGCACAACTTCAGTCTCAAACAAAGGGTGGTAAAGTTATTTTGTAGAAAGAAGTAGCCATGTTTGAAAGTAAAGTTGAATTGAGGGGCAGACAAAGTAACAAATCAGAGAAAGATTTGAAAGTATAAGTGAGAGATAGAATGTCCCCAACTCTCAGGAGACAAAAGGAGGCTGCTTAAGAGAGACAAGGTATGGGAGGCAGTTTTCCAGAGAAAGCTTGGAGGTGGAGAGATAAAAACCCAGAGAGTGAGAAGCCAGATGATTAGAACAAATTACAGAGGAAGCTTGAGGTCAAGAAGTGGAATTCAGCCAGAAGCCAAAGAAGCAAGCTTGAATCTTTAAGAGTGAAGAAAAATTGAGGCCAGAATAACTGAGTTGACCCAGGCATTTACAATACAAAGAACGGGAAACAGTTATGTACATATACACATACACATATAAATCTGTTCATGAAACCCTAACCCCTCCTTACTCCCTGACCTTCTCTTTACTTAAAAGCCCTTGGTCTGTGGATTTTAGCTTTATTATTATTTACTTAGCAGCTAATAACTTTTGATACTTGAATGGCTACATTTCCTAAATGTGTACCTCATGAGTGACTGGACATTGTGATCTTAAAAAAGATCAGGTGGAGTAGAAGATGACATACAAACCTTGCTAGATGCTATGTGTCTAAGACTCCCACAATGCCTTGGTTTACACCATTGACATAGGGTGTTTGCCTCACTCCACCCCTCTGCAAAACTTATGTTCTAGTGCTAATGGTCCTAAAGAACTCCTAACTGTATTGATAGAGCTGTGGTTCCGACCCAAAATCTATCAAGAGAAAATGATGGCTCTGGCTTCAAATATGTCTCTCTGTCTGTCTGTATGTATGTACGTATGTATCACTTTTCTGAAGGTAAAGATACATCTGGCTTCAGCCAATGCCACACTGTCTGGAGACGACCTTAATATGAATGGGAAACCAGTCAAGACTTTTGTGATAGAAACTCTATTAGCCATTTTTAGTTGTGGTTTTCATTTGTTAACCACACGAAGACACTAAAGAGTTTAAGACAATCAAAACTTTATTTTATTCTTGTTTTTAAATTATTCCCGAGGTTTTTCCCATTGCCCAGGAAAATCCTATTTCAATGTCACTTGTCTATTGTGGCATTTTACAAATTAAGACAGAAGTCATTCTAATTTGTTTTCAAAATAATGAAATTCTTCAAACCAGGAAAAACAACAGTGCATGAATTACAAATGACTGAAACTTAAAACTAGTGGACCTGGTAGTAATTGTGTTAGCAATTTGGAAGAACAAGAATCCTAAAGTGACCTAAACAGAATAAAAGTAGAATGCTCCATGGTCTCCTCCCACCAGCTCTAAAGTGAGGGTACAATACTCGATTAGTGGCTTGGTCTGACCTGATGTTAGAAGGGAATTGCCAGTGAACTAGGATGTGCCCAGGTCAGACCTGTTGAAGCATGCGTTGATAGATCCAGGTCTGGACCCTGTCTATCTCATCTTCCAAAGCCTCTGCATACCTTTCAGGGTAGGCTCTGGGGTGAGTTTTAGCAATACTGGCAAAAAACTCCAAGACTTTCATTTTGGTGGTTTCGGCAAAGGCCCTGGGGCCCCAGAGGAACACATGGGTAGGAGGATCACTATTGGGCACCTGCCTGTATTCCAGGTACCCTTCCTGTACAAACTCCTCAGAGATGAGCTTCCTAGGGTCTTTATGTATGTAAGGATCCCTCCCACCATACAACCCTATGTTATTCAGTTTTTCCCAGATAATCTCCTCACTGACACAGTTTCCCTCCATGAAAATGACACCCAGTACCACTATGAGGAGGCCTGTCTTGGGCATACCCTGGACATCAGTCAGCATCCCATCATAGGTGATCCCCAGGGCAGTGACAAGGATGTAGGAGTGGACAGAGGCGTCCACTTCTACCATATCAATGCCAAAGACCAGCTTCAAGCACTCAGAGGCCTCACTAAAGATCAGAGGGTAGTACTCATCATATGCTCTACCAACACACTCCAGCATTTCTGCTTTGGTAGTGAATGCCTTCATTCGATATTTGCAAAGCAGAAATTCCACCAAGTCATACACCTTTATGTACTGTGCATGGTGCAACAAATATAGTGGATCTTCCAGCTCTTCTGATGGTTTGATGGAAGCTTCCTCAGATGGGCCATCAGGAATGGAGGCCAGTGCCACAGAGGGAGAGGAAGCTCTCTGAGGACTCTGGGGAGGACTTGGTATTCCACCACCATACACCTGATGGGAGGTGGTGCTTGTTTGCTCCTCATCTCCTTCAGCCGTGGTAGCCTGGGCATTGGCTAACTCCTGTTGGGCCTGACCACTGTCTTGGAGGTTGCAGCACTGGGTGTTATGGGGCTCAGCCATTATCACTTTCCTTGGTAACAACAGGCAGGAAGGACAGTCTCCCAATCTAAGCAGGGAGGATACACAGGCCTGATGGAGAAAGGGGAGGGTGAGTAGATTTTTATCACAGACCATGTCCCACTGCCTTCAAAATGCCTTCATGTTTCTTGAGATCTCCTGAGTAGAGCCCTCTAGTGGGACAAGGACTCTAAGCAATCCTAGAATCCTGAGAGCCTGAAACAGGAAGTGACCCAGCTGTTTGGAGTGCAGCCAGGTCTCAGAGGAGATAAACTCTTGGATACCATCAGAATTTTTGAGGCCCAGGAACATGGAGTGTCTATATTCTCGGTTGTTGGAACAATTGATTTATACTTGCAGGATGGGCATCCCTATCAGTTCTGAGGATACATAGTTTTGCTCTTCTACGGGAACTGAGGACACTGTCTCAGAGGATGATTTTCTTATCTTCCACTTTGGAATCATTGTAAGAGGTACTTACAACATCCCATGCATGCTAACTTCTAGTTGGTACCTGAGTTCCCAAGCTTAAAAAGAAGGGAGAGAGGAACTGTGGGGTGTAACCCTACTTAAGGTAAATGGTTTCTTGTGTGGTCATTCTGGGGCCTCATGTTTCTCTGTCAAGGGCTGGACACTGTCCTTATCCTGGCCTATAATAAACACTTCAGTGTTCACCTCTCTGGAAATTAGTAAAAGGGATTAATAGAGCTTCGTATCTGCCTACCCCTGTTCAGACTAAATTACAAGAGATGAGACAATTTAATGGTTTTCATGTGTCCTGAGGTGTCAGATGTCAGACCTGCCCAACACTCACCTTGATCAGTGACCAGCACTGTACTGCTTCGCCTGATGGTCTGGGGCAGGTTTCTTTGAACCAAGAGCCTATTCCTGATATACAGTGGCAAGAGGAAATGTGGTGAGGTAAATCATCTATGGCCTCTGATCTACCTCAGAGGTTACAGAAGGGCAGGTAGGGGACATTTCCCCTCTTGTATTAATGCAGGGCATCTTCAGTCCTTACATTCAGTCCTGACACTCCTGAGATCTTCCCTCTGATGACTCCACTCAAATGCCTCTTCACCAGGTTTTTCAGCTCCCTGAGTCCAGTGACCTGAAAACAAGACAGGGTGTATAGCAAGACATCTCCACCCAGTACTGCCTGTGTGAGGTATCTTACAAGTGTGTGTGGTGTCCGTGACAATCATACAGTCTAGCACATACATAATCCTGGGACACTTTTTTTTTAACTATGGATACCCACTCTGGTCAATTTGCACTCCTTCATGACATCTGAGAAATGGCACATCCCTTTTTATCTGAGTGGGTTATCCTGGATTGTTCACATGGCTTGAGCTCATCTGGGGTGATATTGGGTTTTGTTAAGGCCACATGAGCTTTATTCAACTGACTTCATCCTGACAGCTTCCTTTATGTGCAAATGACACAAGACCACATCTCGCTGAAGACTCCCACCTTCCTACCCAAGGTACAAGTAAGCATGCCACTTAATGCCTCTGAATGTTGCCCTCAGAACGTTATCAGGCATTACAGTGCCTATGTTCTGTACTGTGGACACATAGAGTCCTGAGAATACATGTCTGTGTTATGGCTAATCCTGGGTCTTCTCTTTGTTGACTATAAGATATTCCTTCTGCCAACAGGACATCACCCCTGGGATCAAAGACTTCACCTCCTAGAGAAATATCAGAACAAATCAGGAAGCATAACAGAGACGCAGTCGCAATGCCCACGTAAACAGAAATATCCAGAAAATTATAAGGGAGGTGGCCAGGTTTTGTGGCATCCCTTGCTGTGGGTGGGTTTGTACATTTTTCTCACATTTAGTTCTCACAATCATAACTGAAACTCACCTAGACTGCATACAAACCATGGACACCTCCTCTGGTAACCTTTATGTGGCTCCCTCTGCTGCTCTGATAATATCCTTCTGTAGATAGGCCCGCCGTCCTTGGAGAGGGGAGAGAAGGGATAATACAGCATATCTGTATAACAGTGAGTGTCTTAAGGGCCACAAAGCTTATGAGAGCAAGTGAGAAAAAAGTGTCAATGTTTGACTATGTAGTGTGCTGTCCCTAGTGAACCCTAGATTTTGCCTTGACTAGTGATGCATCCTACTCCTCTTTACCATGGACCTCAGAAAAATGTTCTGACCTTATATCTACTGAGGTCAAAGTAGACTACTCCACTTACGACTCCAAGGGTTCTTGCCATATCAGTTTGTGGGGCCTTGGCCCTCTGTTTTTCAATTGATCCAAAAAGAAGTATGTAATTCTGAGTGCCATTGGAGGATAGAAACTTACTGCTATAAAAGCATCCCACCCAGTTAGGTGAGGATTTTGGATCAAGCTACAGGACTCTTCAGTATAGCACACACCACAACAGTCAACTCATATTATCTGTCGACTCACTGTACAGAAAGGATGCTCTGTATGCAATGTGGAATTCCATTAACTCTGATAGTAAGGCAGTCTACAAGCTCAAAAAAGAAAATGTTCTGTGTCCTGCAAGTCCTTACATATACATGTAATGGTATGGCAGGTGTACTGGACCAAAAATAATGGTTCCTGTTTCTTTCAGGTGAGCCAGTCATTACAACAGGATTGATGCAGGCTGTCTGCATTGTATAGGGCATCTGAATTGCACCAGCAGCTTACACTTGAGTCAGGAAGAGACCAAGTCCTGCCTCCTCCAGGAAGTTTTAAAAATGCCATCTATACTTTAACCAACGGCTGGAAACCAGACTGGGCAAACATCTGATTCCTACAAGGGCCCAACCTTTGTGTCTACTAGACAGCAGAGCTGAAGCTGCTTTATCTGGGGACTTTCTGTTATGAAAAGGGGCTTTGTAGTCTAATGTACACTCACCTGGACCCTGAAAGCTTGTATCACCCCTCCCAGAACATGAAAGCTCTGTTATGACACCTCCCTAAGCACCTAGATGTAGGTATTGCAGAGAGGGATTCATTCCCTTAAGTGAGAACTGGAGCATTCTCTAACTTCCAGAAATCACACAAAATGTTTGGAGTCTTCCAAATGACCTCCTGCAGTTGGAGAAGCTCACTCCTACCAACCCAGAGGGTTTTGCTGCAAGCCTCTCAAAGGAATACAATGTTGCTTGATTATCTGGCCCTTTCTTTCTCTCTGGGATGAGGCTTCTGCAGCCAACTCACAGAGAACATGTTAACTGACAACATACTCCTCTCTGCAATCTTCCTAAAGGTCTCCTAGACAATGATTCCCAGGTAAAGGAAGGGAAGAGGCTCATGTCTCCAAATGGACCCACTGAACTACAACTTGGGTACCCTCTTGATCAGTATTTTTAACCCTTCCTAATGCTGAGTATGTTTAATAGAGTTTCTCATGTGGTGGTCACCCACAACCATCAAATTATTTTGGTTGCTATTCCATAACTATACTTTTGCAACTGCTATGATTCATAATGTAAACATCTTCTATGCCGGGTATCTGATCTGTAACCCCAAAAGGGGTATGACCCAAATGTTGACATCCACACTGGTAGCCTGCCAGGGGCCTTAGCAACAGACCCACAGGCAAGTTACAGAGCCTGAATGTGAAGCTACCACTTGGGCTGATGTAACTATTAAAAACTGTTTTTCTGTGTCTTTGACAGTGAGCACAGGCTGATTCCTGCATCTGGGGCCATGATTACTGCCCAGTGAATTATGTTATGTGGCCCTTTCTCTGAACTGCAGCTTCTATGGTCCACTCTCAGATCTAACTTCCTCCCTGAATGTGATGTAAACCTCCTTCTGGGAACTCCTTAAAAACACCTGTGTTCATGGTGCAAGAAGATGAACTCAGCAAGCAGCTCATGCCAAAATGCATGGCATACTCCATGCAATACTAACTGAAGGGTGAAATCTGCATTCCTATTGCACCTTATACCCTGATGGAGCCCTTTGGCCTCATGTAAGCTGACACACACACACAAACACAACACAACACAACACACACACACACACACACAAACCTGGCATGTCTGTCTTTCTACAAGGAGTATCACAAGATGATGCTGAGTCCTGGAACTCCCTATATGCAATCTGGAATCTTGGATACAGGCCCAGTTCCCACAGAACTGCCCCCACTTGGATTAAGTCCCTGAAATGATACAAGGTAGCTAAGTTGTATGAGAATAACCATCTAGAAACCAGCTACCAACACACACTCTCTTCTCCCATTTTTACTTTAAAATGATTGCTGATCCCTGGTTTCTGAAGTGGTGCCTATGCTCAGAGTCCTCACAGAGTGAAGACGATGAGGCTTATTTCATAAAAGGCCTGTGTTTGGTGGAGTTCACATTTGCCATCCTAGAGGCTGTGGGGTCACTCATCCCCAAGCAGAGGTTTTACAATACATTCCTGGGAACTCGTTTCACCCAGGATAGTATTCCAGCTCCTTCTCTCACAAAAGAACTTAAAATAGTGACTATCCTGACTCTTCAGGTATCATGGAGCAAGGATCTAGATCCTACCAGTGAGCTCTACTTGGAGCTATGCTAACAATAGGGGATGTCTCTTTCCCAAAGACAAAATCCTGGGCAGGAAGAGATATTTTCTCAGGGGAAATATGTGTGTCAAAAGTTTTGTTCTTTTCCCGAAATTCTTTCCTCAACTGGCACAGTGAGGACTTGCAAAATGGCACCAAGTCCACAAAGTCACCTGATATAAAAGGCTGACCAATCACTCTATCTCAAAAATCAGCCCAGAAATTTCCTAAAAAAATTAGGACCTCACAAAACATTCCCAAATTGCCCATGTCACCAGGTAGAGATGGCTGTTGAGTGTCTCATTACCTAAAGTGAGCACTGAGGCAGGCTTGAAACTCACTGAACCTCACCAAATGGCCTTCAGGCTCCCAAGTCCTCCTACATGCAAACTGTCACCGAGGTTCTTTACACTAAGGAGGCTCCTGTATCCTTCAGGATCCCAAAGGGATACAAACCTAATTAATTCTTTGAGCCTATGACTCCTGGATCCATCTTCAACCAGCCACTCCACGAGTTCACTCCACACTAAAACTGTCACCTGATCCTGCCTTTCTGGGAACCTGTAAAAGGATGCATAAAGACAGAGTCCAGGATGAAATGGGGTATGGGCTCATTCCCGCGAAGCTGCCCCTACTTGCTGAGGATATACCATGCATACGATATTATCTGGGTCCCACTGACCCAACCCACCCTTCCACAGTCCACTCTCAGCTACTAGTTTGACACAGCCAACTGTTCCGTAGCTTTTCCCCATGCATGCTTCAAAATGGCAACTTTACGCAGTCTCTAGAATCAAGGAATAAGAACCTAGTTCCCCCCAGGTTACCCTACTGGGACCTAAGCAGGCTAAAGGAGGCGTCTGTATTATGTACAAACCTTCAATCCTGGTAGGTTTAGGGATGAACTCAAAATTCTTACCTCTACTGGCTCGGCTCCGCGACCTCCCTTCCAGATGGCTCACAAAATGGCGCTGAGTCCACAAAGTCACCGGAAATGAACGGCTGGCGAGGTGCTCTACATCACCCGTCAGCACACAGGTTCCTTTAACTTCAGGGACCTCACAAAACGTTCCGGAAGCCCCATGTCACCAGATATATGACTGTGGAGGGACTCACATGCCCAAGTCCTCACTGAGGCATGCCTTAAACCCGGAGAAGCACAACAACCAGTCCCCAGGCTGCCCACCAGTATGGACACTGGAAGCCAAGCTCTTTCCAGTAATGGGGCTCCTGTTTGATTCCTGATCCCAAGGCCATCAGGAAGTGGCTTAGTTGTCTGAGCCTGTGGGTCCGGGATCCAGCATAAAATATCCAGTCGTCAACTTTCAGTCAGAATGAAAATGTCACCTGATCTAGCATTTTGGGGAACCTCAGAAATGGTGCCTAAGGACAGAGTCCCAGATTAAATGTGGTAGGGGCTCATTCCCAGGAGGGTGCTCCTATACTTGGTGAGGTTATATCATTAATAATACCATATTATCTGGGTCACTCTGACCCAACCCATGCTTCCATAGTCCAGAATTAGCTACTAGTTTGATACAGCCAACTATTGTTCAGTTTTTCCTCACAAACTTTTTTAAAAAAAAATTAATTTTAGATAGTCTCCAGAATTGGGAAGGAAGGAACTTATTGCCAAGAGGTTGTTACACTGGCAACTAGGCAGGCTGAAGGGATGAAGCTATATTATTTGGGGAACATCAATCCTAAAAAGGTTTGAAGTGAACCCGGAATTCTTACTTCAACTGTCAGAACAAGGTGACCTCCATTCCAGGCTTCTAACATAATGCTGCCAACTTCACAACATCACCAGACACTAAAGGCTGGAGAGGAGCTCCATATCACATGTCATCACAGAGGATTCTTTAATCTCAGAAACCTAACAAAATGTCCCTGAGGCCCCCATGTCATGAGACATATATGTCTGGGTAGGGACTCATACTGCACAGGTTAGCACTGAGGCTTGCATTAATCCCAAAGAACCCCAGTAAACCGACTTCAGACTCCTTTGTCCTCCTATATGGATAATGCAGACCAGGCTCAATCTACTGAGTGGACAACTAGTTACTTCAGGAACCCTCTAGGATACATACCAAGCTTAATTTTCTGAGGCTGTAGATCCTGGATTCCCTTCTGAAAACCCACTCCCCACCTTCTATCCAGACTAAAATGGTCACATGAGACTGCACTTCTGGGAACCTCTGAAATGGTGCCTAAAGACAGAGTCCACTGAGAAGGAACAGTGGTGGCTTCTTGCCACAACTCCTGTCCTTTTTAGGTGCAGCTCACATTAGTAACTTTATATTATGTGCGATGCTCTCAAAAAGGCAGTGTGTCCATAGTTCACTCTTAGGTATTCTTTTCACTCAGCCACCTATTCTAGAGCTTTTTCTCAAGGAATGTTTGACAATGGAACCTATACATACATACTCTCTAGAAAGGAGAGGCAAGCAGCTCATTCCTACAGCTGAACTATTTGTTTCTCCACAGAGCCCAGGGATGAATCTGCAGGCTTTAGGTACTGTTTATCATGGAAAGACTATTAACCAGTCAACTCTAATCTCTTAACTGGAATGAAAGGGCACTGTGTGGCAGTCTCTTGTTTAGAAAGTTCACAGAATTGCTCTCAGTGGTCTAAGTCTCTGATTGTGACAGAATGTGGAGGAGCTCCTTTCTGAAGTTTATCACTGAGGCAGCCTATAGACTCCAGAACCATGTAAATTGATTGGCTCTGTGTTCCCCAAGTCCCTAGATAAAGATACCAAAGCTTGGGCACAGTCTCATTCCCACTACCTCTATACCCAAATAGTACCCAAATAGTCTACCTCTATTTGGTGCAGGATCATCCAAAGGACGCTAAATAACTTGATTGTCCTGGGTCCTGTTCATCCTGGAATCTGACTTCTACTCTAAATTATCTTTAATGTAGTTCTATCTGGAATCTATTCCAAAGTTACATCTTGACTGTAAATGTCACATGCTCCCTCTTTGCCAAAAATTGTTAAGAGCACCTATTGTCACGAATCTCTGGAGAGGAAGTGCTATGTGCTCATTGCCAAGTAATAGTCTTTCTTCAGTGTAAACCACAGCACTGCCCTGTTTTCCATTATCTTCTGGACCTTTCTGCAGAGCCTAGCACCCACACTCTTCTCTCAGGTCCTACCTCACCCTGCAAACAGTCAAAGCCCTTTTCCATTTCCCGAATGTATAAAAAAAGCAGGGAGGGTGTCCTGTGTTTGCTCCCCAGGATTGGAGGGCTAAAGGCTCACAGACCCATTCCTCCACGTTGAGCCTTATGTTCCTTTGTTTCTCACAGGAGTTTATCTGTAGATTTTGGGGTCCCTCTGTGGTTCTTCAGATATGAATCTACAGGTCTGACTATCTGTGTCTCTGGAAATCATGAAAATTTCCCCTTCACTAGAGTTAAGGGAAAATTGACTAGACCTAGGGAAAGGTCATGGGTAGGTTTGGTAATAAACTGACATCAGAGGTGCCACTGTATCCTTTGGGATTCTTCCCTCTGCATCTGAGCTCCTTTGAGTATGAAAATAGGACCTGGGAATTTTACAACACAGTTAACGGCTTCTCCAAATTTGGGGGTATGTATGAAACTGTGTATTTGAGGATCATTTATGTTATTTGATCCTAGAAAATGTAGAGCAGAGCTAGATTAGTTAATATAGTTCTTTCTAGATTGACATTTTTGTACACTCTAAGTTTTATGGCGATATCCTAATAAGAATCAATATAATTTAAGCACACACACACAAACACACACACAAACACACACACACAAATACACACACACACACACACACACACACACACACACACACACACACACACACAAAGGCTTCTTGGATTTAGCTGATGTTCTTGTTGAGAAATCAATCTAAGGTCAGTCTAGTAAGCCAAGGAAACCTGGGTGAGTGTACAGACTGAATGAATTCTGAGTGAGCCTGTATTGGTTGACAAGGTGACAGTCATATCTTGGATTCTAGTTCCTCAGACACACAGACTGATGATAACAGACAAATACTTCTTTTATATCAAGTAAAAATTTGTCCATGTGTATAAAAACAGACCACTACTGCTTCCTCTTCCAAGAGGACTGCAACCTGAGACTGATCATCAAAGAACATCCAGGAGGATGCGTGAAAGATAGTTCTAATTCATCAGAGTGAAAATATCCCACATATCCAAGATTTTCTGTACATTTGTCTGTGTCTCTATTTTTTTATTCACATGCCAGTTATGATCCAGGAACCAAGCTGTGGTGGCTACAGTGGATATATTACTACTAATATAAAAATTGAACATGTAATCAATATCTTAATACAGTGTGGTCAGAAATTAAACCATGAAAAAAAACATAAGCTAACATTTGTTCATTCCAGAGGAATTGTTACTAAGTGTGTAGCAATCCCTTAATTCATGTAGGTGTTTTGTTTTGTAACAGGAACCTGATTATTTCTTTGTATTCAGAGAAGTGTTCCTCTTCCTCTTCTTGACTCTCTTCCTCTCCTTCCTCCTTCACTGACTCAACTTAGAGATATGGCTGATAGGGCATCTTTAATGATGGAACTGAAAGTGTGGCACACAGACCTCAGGTACCCATATCTGAGGTACCCTGTGGAGATGCTGGGTGTGGTGCATGGGAGGTCTCCTCTGCCAGAAGGCCATGGTCTTGGTCAACAATGCCCTATCCTGATGGCACCCTGATCCATTGTGCACCTTATATTTGTTACCATGTGAACAGGGGTTGGCCATGCCAGCCAGTGCAAGTCAATTCCTCTATGGTCAATATACTTACTGGCAGGACTTGAGCAGTTTCAGCTAGGGCTTATTGGATCCCAAGCAGTAGCTGTTCTCCTACAGGGGCCAGAGCAGGTGGTGACAGTGTCTTCAGATGCAGGAGGAACCACACTCCGTAGTGCTGCCATTCCCACCTGCACTAGCCAGGGTGATGGAGCCAGGGCAGGTTTTAGAACTAGTGAACTCCTGATAACCACACAGTCAAGACAAAATAAAGAACCCCAGGACAGAGCATGAGGGGAAGATGGGAGCAGCAGCAAAGGCAGCTTCTGGAGAGAAGTCTTAAACCTAGTTATTTCTGACCCATTATCACAAGTAAAATACATCACTAGTTCAACACCAGCGTTTAAAAATGCCTTCACCTTTAATTCAGAGTTTGCAGTTTTCTTTTCTTCTTCCTTTACCCTTCCCCATTGTCTGCTATTGTTTGCCTGACTGAGCCTTTTGTTTTTCCATTTATTACAATATTGAAGTTAAAGAAAAATATATTTACATTATATGTGATTTTTGACAGAAAATTTCTGCAACATACTGGTTCATATTTTATTTAAAGCAGGCTTTGGGTATAGGAAGCAGAAGCCTGACTCCTAAGGAAACAGCTGAGGGTTCTGGAAGAGAGAGGTGCATGCACTTGGACCTCAAATAGAGCAGGAACCTTTAGGCAGTAGATGATATAGAGGCTATGGAGGGGTGCTGCCTACTATCTTGATCACCATGGTCACTCAATCTGCTTTCATATAGAACCCAGGATGACCAGCCCAGGGCGGTACCACCCACAATGGGCTACCCTCTCCTATCAATAATTAATTAAGACAATGCTCAAAGCCTTAACTATAATCCAATCCTATGTAGCTATTTTCTTAATTGAGGTTTCCTGCTTTCAAAGGATTTCAGCTTGTGTCAAGCTACATAAAACTATCTGGAACAGTATGGTCCCTCAAACCACCTTTGTATCAGTTGTAGTCTCTCTTTCAAAGTCGTCTGTTAAGTTATAAATCTGTCCATGGGTATAAATTCCTTTTACAGATAACAAAATCAGTCTCCACATTTCAGCGTAATCAACCAAGTACAGCAAATCACCTACCAAGTCAGTGTGCAATCCTAGCACACTGGAAGGTAGACTGTGTAGGTTTCTAGCTACCTAAATCTCAGCCTTGTTTGAGCACCCCAGACCAAGGTGCACTTCTCTCAGGGGATAAGGCTGTGCTGCTCTGTAGGCAGGAACCTTTTAAAATGCACCCTGCTTCATGGAGGGCAGGGAAACTTTCTGGTTTCCAGAGGCAGAAAGAAGGTCAGAAAAGGAGTAGGAGCAGCCAGGAAGGATGGATAGGTACAAAAGACATGATTGTGAAGAGGGGCAGTAATGAGGACATTTATTGAGACTTTGACAAAAAAAACTTGACATCTGTGTACTCACTTATCCAGGACATAGTCACAGACAATTGCCAAATTATTTTTGACTCGTGCAGTAATCTTTCAAAAAGGTATTTTTTTAAATTTTAAATAATATATTTTTAAAAGAATGTTAGATAATAAGAAGTTTAGCTTTTATGAGTTCAACATTGTTTTCTGTGCCTTTACTCAGTATGTAAGTCACAGGTTGGTAATCTTCTGGAAGCTTGGAGGAGCACTTTGAGGTTTGATTCTTACTCTAAAATTTATTTGAAATTTAACTGGACTACTATTTTAATAGAAAATAGATTCTTCTCTTATACAATACATCCCGACCAGAATTTTTACTCCATACATGCCATACAGCTCCTCTCCTACCAGCGCAGACCCTGATCCAGTCCCCATTGGATTCCTCTTCCATAAATTGCAGACCTCCAAGGACAACTATGACCAAACGTTACAAAAGGAAATACAGTAAGCCAAGGTAAACATCTCCCTGGTCCAGGATAAACAAGAAAACCCAATAGGAGGAGAAGAGGTGAAAGTGCAGCACAAAGAGTCTGAGATACATCCTCTCCCACTGTGAGCAATCTCTCAAGACCAACAAGATGACATCCATAACATGTAGAGCAATTTTAATCCAGCAACATGGCTGCTCTGCCAAGGGATCCAACCCAAAGGCCTTCTAGATCTGTGTCGTATAGCTGGAATGACATACATTTCATCCCTCTGGCTGTAATGCAGACACATTTCCTGCACAACTTCAGTCTCAAACAAAGGGTGGTAAAGTTATTTTGTAGAAAGAAGTAGCCATGTTTGAAAGTGAAGTTGAATTGAGGGGCAGACAAAGTAACAAATCAGAGAAATATTTGAAACTATGAGTGAGAGAAAAAATATTCCCAACTCTCAGGAAACAAAAGGAGGCTGCTTAAGAGAGACAAGGTATGGGAGGCAGTTTCACAGAGAAAGCTTGGAGGTGGAGAGATAAAAACCAAGAGAGTGAGAAGCAAGATGATTAGAACAAATTACAGAGGAAGTTTGAGGTCAAGAAGAGGAATTCAGCCAGAAGGCAAAGAAGCAAGTGTGAATCTTTAACAGTGAAGAAAAATTGAGGCCAGAATAACTGAGTTGACAAAGGTGTTTACAATACAAAGAACAGGAAACAGTTATGTACATATACACATACACATACACATACACATACACATACACATACACATACACATACACATACACATACACATACACATACACATACATATCTGTTCTTGAATCCCTAAACCCTACCCACTCCCTGACCTTCTCTTTACTAAAACACCCTTGGTCTCTGGATTTTAGCTTTATTATTATTTACTTAACAGCTAATGCCTGTTGATACTTGAATGGCTACATCACCTAAATGTGTACCT
Source organism: Arvicanthis niloticus (assembly GCF_011762505.2). Taxonomy (NCBI): domain Eukaryota; kingdom Metazoa; phylum Chordata; class Mammalia; order Rodentia; family Muridae; genus Arvicanthis; species Arvicanthis niloticus. Next base: position 33,603,958 of record NC_047679.1, read on the forward strand.
CATGAGTGACTGGACATTGTGATCTTAAAAAAGATCAGGTGGAGTAGAAGATGACATACAAACCTTGCTAGATGCTATGTGTCTAAGACTCCCACAATGCCTTGGTTTACACCATTGACATAGGGTGTTTGCCTCACTCCACCCCTCTGCAAAACTTATGTTCTAGTGCTAATGGTCCTAAAGAACTCCTAACTGTATTGATAGAGCTGTGGTTCCTACCCAAAATCTATCAAGAGAAAATGATGGCTCTGGCTTCAAATATGTCTCTCTGTCTGTCTGTATGTATGTACGTATGTATCACTTTTCTGAAGGTAAAGATACATCTGGCTTCAGCCAATGCCACACTGTCTGGAGACGACCTTAATATGAATGGGAAACCAGTCAAGACTTTTGTGATAGAAACTCTATTAGCCATTTTTAGTTGTGGTTTTCATTTGTTAACCACACGAAGACACTAAACAGTTTAAGACAATCAAAACTTTATTTTATTCTTGTTTTTAAATTATTCCCGAGGTTTTTCCCATTGCCCAGGAAAATCCTATTTCAATGTCACTTGTCTATTGTGGCATTTTACAAATTAAGACAGAAGTCATTCTAATTTGGTTTCAAAATAATGAAATTCTTCAAACCAGGAAAAACAACAGTGCATGAACTACAAATGACTGAAACTTAAAACTAGTGGACCTGGTAGTAATTGTGTTAGCAATTTGAAAGAGCAAGAATCCTAAAGTGACCTAAACAGAATAAAAGTAGAATGCTCCATGGGCTCCTCCCACCAGCTCTAAAGTGAGGGTACAATACTCGATTAGTGGCTTGGTCTGACCTGATGTTAGAAGGGAATTGCCAGTGAACTAGGATGTGCCCAGGTCAGACCTGTTGAAGCATGCGTTGATAGATCCAGGTCTGGACCCTGTCTATCTCATCTTCCAAAGCCTCTGCATACCTTTCAGGGTAGGCTGTGGGGTGAGTTTTAGCAATACTGGCAAAAAACTCCAAGACTTTCATTTTGGTGGTTTCGGCAAAGGCCCTGGGGCCCCAGAGGAACACATGGGTAGGAGGATCACTATTGGGCACCTGCCTGTATTCCAGGTACCCTTCCTGTACAAACTCCTCAGAGATGAGCTTCCTAGGGTCTTTATGTATGTAAGGATCCCTCCCACCACACAACCTTATGTTATTCAGTTTTTCCCAGATAATCTCCTCACTGACACAGTTTCCCTCCATGAAAATGACACCCAGTACCACTATGAGGAGGCCTGTCTTGGGCATACCCTGGACATCAGTCAGCATCCCATCATAGGTGATCCCCAGGGCAGTGACAAGGATGTAGGAGTGGACAGAGGCATCCACTTCTACCATATCAATGCCAAAGACCAGCTTCAAGCACTCAGAGGCCTCACTAAAGATCAGAGGGTAGTACTCATCATATGCTCTACCAACACACTCCAGCATTTCTGCTTTGGTAGTGAATGCCTTCATTCGATATTTGCAAAGCAGAAATTCCACCAAGTCATACACCTTTATGTACTGTGCATGGTGCAACAAATATAGTGGATCTTCCAGCTCTTCTGATGGTTTGATGGAAGCTTCCTCAGATGGGCCATCAGGAATGGAGGCCAGTGCCACACAGGGAGAGGAAGCTCTCTGAGGACTCTGGGGAGGACTTGGTATTCCACCACCATACACCTGATGGGAGGTGGTGGTTGTTTCCTCCTCATCTCCTTCAGCCAAGGTAGCCTGGGCATTGGCTAACTCCTGTTGGGCTTGACCACTGTCTTGGAGGTTGCAGCACTGGGTGTTATGGGGCTCAGCCATTATCACTTTCCTTGGTAACAACAGGCAGGAAGGACAGTCTCCCAATCTAAGCAGGGAGGATACACAGGCCTGATGGAGAAAGGGGAGGGCGAGTAGATTTTTATCACAGACCATGTCACACTGACTTCAAATGCCTTCATGTTTCTTGAGATCTCCCGAGTAGATGACTCTAGTGGGACAAGGACTCTAAGCAATCCTAGAATCCTGAAAGCCTGAAACAGGAAGTGACCCAGCTGTTTGGAGTGCAGCCAGGTCACAGAGGAGATAAACTCTTGGATACCATTAGAATATTTGAGGCCAGGGAACTTGGAGTGTCTATTTTCTCAGTTGTTGGAACAATTGATTTATACTTGCAGGATGGGCATCCCTATCAGTTCTGAGGATACATAGTTTTGCTCTTCTACGGGAACTGAGGACACTATCTCAGTGGATGATTTTCTTATCTTCCACTTTGGAATCATTGTAAGAGATGCTTACAAAATCACATATATGCTAACTTCTAGTTGGTACCTGAGTTCCCAAGGTTAAAAAAAAAGGGAGAGAGGAACTGTGGGGTGTAAACCTACTTAAGGTAAATGGTTTCTTGTGTGATCATTCTGGGCCCTTATGTTTCTCTGTCAAGGGCTGGACACTGCCCTTATCCTGGCCTATAATAAACACTTCAGTGTTCACCTCTCTGGAAATTAGTAAAAGGGATTAATAGAGCTTCGTATCTGCCTACACCTGTTCAGACTAAATTACAAGAGATGAGACAATTTAATGGTTTTCATGTGTCCTGAGGTGTCAGATGTCACACCTGCCCAACACTCTCCTTGATCAGGGACCAGCACTGTACTGCTTCTCCTGATGGTCTGAGGCAGGTTTCTTTGAACCAAGAGCCTATTACTGATATACAGTGGCAAGAGGAATTGAGGTGAGGTAAATCATCTATGGTCTCTGATCTACCTCAGAGCTTACAGGAGGGCAGGTAGGGCACATTTCCCCTCTTGTATTAATGCAGGGCATCTTCAGTCCTCACCTTCATTCCTGACACTCCTGAGATCTTCCTTCTGATGACTCCACTCAAATGCCTCTTCACCAGGTTTTTCAGCTCCCTGAGTCCAGTGTCCTGAAAAAAAGACAGGGTGTATAGCAAGACATCTCCACCCAGTACTGCATGTGTGAGATATTTGACAAGTTTGTGTGGGGCCTGTGAAAATCATACAATCTAGGACATACATCATCCCGGGACCCTTGATTTTAACTATGGATACCCACTCTGGTCAATTTGCACTCCTTCATGACATCTGAGAAATGGCACATCCCTTTTTATCTGAGTGGGTTATCCTGGATTGTTCACATGGCTTGAGCTCATCTGGGGTGATACTGGGTTTTGTTAAGACCACATGAGCTTTATTCAGCTGATTTCATCCTGACACCTTCCTTTATGTGCAAATGACACAAGACCACATCTCGCTGAAGACTCCCACCTTCCTACCCAAGGTACAAGTAAGCATGCCACTTAACGCCTCTGAATGTTGCCCTCAGAACGTTATCAGGCATTACAGTGCCTATGTTCTGTACTGTGGACACATAGAGTCCCTAGAATACATGTCTGTGATATGGCTAATACTGGGACTCATCTTTGTTGCCCATAATTTGTTTCTTCTGCCAACAGGATATCACCCCTGGGATCAAAGACTTCACCTCCTAGAGAAATATCAGAACAAATCAGGAAGCATAACAGAGACGCAGTCGCAATGCCCACGTAAACAGAAATATCCAGAAAACTATAAGTGAGGTGGCCAGGTTTTGTGGCATCCCTTGCTGTGGGTGGGTTTGTACATTTTTTCACATTCAGTTCTCACCATCATAACTGAAACTCACCTAGACTGCATACAAACCATGCACACCTCCTCTGGTAACCTTTATGTGGCTCCCTCTGCTGCTCTGATAATATCCTTCTGTAGATAGGCCCGCCGTCCTTGGAGAGGGGAGAGAAGGGATAATACAGCATATCTGTATAACAGTGAGTGTCTTAAGGGCCACAAAGTTTATGAGAGCAAGTGAGAAAAAAAGTGTCAATGTTTGACTATGTAGTGTGCTGTCCCTAGTGAACCCTAGATTTTGCCTTGACTAGTGATGCATCCTACTCCTCTTTACCATGGACCTCAGAAAAATGTTCTGACCTTATATCTACTGAGGTCAAAGTAGACTACTCCACTTACGACTCCAAGGGTTCTTGCCATATCAGTTGGTGGGGCCTTGGCCCTCTGTTTTTCAATTGATCCAATAAGAAGTATGTAATTCTGAGTGCCATTGGAGGATAGAACCTTACTCCTATGAAAGCATTTCACCCAGTTAGGTAAGGATTTTGGTTCAAGCTACAGGACTCTTCAGTATAGCACACACCACAACAGTCAACACATATTATCTGTCGACTCACTGTACAGAAAGGATGCTCTGTATGCAATGTGGAATTCCATTAACTCTGATAGTAAGGCAGTCTACAAGCTCAAAAAAGAAAATGTTCTGTGTCCTGCAAGTCCTTACATATACATGTGATGGTATGGCAGGTGTACTGGACCAAAAATAATGGTTCCTGTTTCTTTCAGGAGAGCCAGTCGTTACAACAGGATTGACTCAGGCTGTCTGCATTGTATAGGGCATCTGAACTCTACCATCAGCTTACACTTGAGTCAGGAAGAGACCAAGTCCTGCCTCCCCCAGGAAGTTCTAAAAATGCCATCTATACTATAACTAAGGGCTGAGCACCAGAGTGTGCAAACATCTGATTACTACAAGGGCCCAACTTTGTGTCTACTAGACAGCAGAGCTGAAGCTGCTTTATCGTGGGGACCTTTCTGTTATGAAAGGGGCTTTGTAGTCTACTGTACACTCACCTGGACCCTGAAAGCTTGTATCACCCCTCCCAGAACATGAAAGCTCTGTTATGACACCTCCCTAAGCACCTAGATGTAGGTATTGCAGAGAGGGATTCATTCCCTTAAGTGAGAACTGGAGCATTCTCTAAATTCCAGAAATCACACAAAATGTTTGGAGTCTTCCAAATGACCTGCAGTTGGAGAAGCTCACTCCTACCAACCCAGAGGGTTTTGCTGCAAGCCTCTCAAAGGAATACAATGTTGCTTGATTATCTGGCCCTTTCTTTCTCTCTGGGATGAGGCTTCTGCAGCCAACTCACAGAGAACATGTTAACTGACAACATATTCCTCTCTGCAATCTTCCTAAAGGTCTCCTAGATAATGATTCCCAGGTAAAGGAAGGGAAGAGGCCCATTCCTCCAAATGGACCCACTGAACTACAACTTGGGTACCCTCTTGATCAGTATTTTTAACCCTTCCTAATGCTGAGTATGTTTAATAGAGTTTCTCATGTGGTTGTCACCCACAACCATCAAATTATTTTGGTTGCTATTCCATAACTATACTTTTGCAACTGCTATGATTCATAATGTAAACATCTTCTATGCCGGGTATCTGATATGTAACCCCAAAAGGGGTATGACCCAAAAGTTGACATCCACACTGGTAGCCTGCCAGGGGCCTTAGCAACAGACCCACAGGCAAGTTACAGAGCCTGAATGTGAAGCTACCACTTGGGCTGATGTAACTATTAAAAACTGTTTTTCTTTGTCTTTGATAGTGAGCACAGGCTGATTCCTGCATCTGGGGCCATGATTACTGCCCAGTGATTATGTTATGTGGCCCTTTCTCTGAACTGCAGCTTCTATGGTCCACTCTCAGATCTAACTTCCTCCCTGAATGTGATGTAAACCTCCTTCTGGGAACTCCTTAAAAACACCTGTGTTCATGGTGCAAGAAGATGAACTCAGCAAGCAGCTCATGCCAAAATGCATGGCATACTCCATGCAATACTAACTGAAAAGTGAAATCTGCATTCCCATTGCACCTTATACCCTGATGGAGCCCTTTGGCCTCGTGTAAGCTGACACACACACACAAACACAACACAACACAACACAACACACACACACACACACAAACCTGGCATTTCTGTCTTTCTACAAGGAGTATCACAAGATGATGCTGAGTCCTGGAACTCCCTATATGCAATCTGGAATCTTGGATACAGGTCCAGTCCCCACAGAACTGCCCCCATTTGGATTAAGTCCCTGAAATGATACAAGGTAACTATGTTGTATGAGAATAACCATCTAGAAACCAGCTACCAACACACACTCTCTTCTCCCATTTTTACTTTAAAATGATTGCTGATCCCTGGTTTCTGAAGTGGTGCCTATGCTCAGAGTCCTCACAGAGTGAAGACGATGAGGCTTATTTCATAAAAGGCCTGTGTTTGGTGGAGTTCACATTTGCCATCCTAGAGGCTGTGGGGTCCCTCATCCCCAAGCAGAGGTTTTACAATACATTCCTGGGAACTCGTTTCACCCAGGATAGTATTCCAGCTCCTTCTCTCACAAAAGAACTTAAAATAGTGACTATCCTGACTCTTCAGGTATCATGGAGCAAGGATCTAGATCCTACCAGTGAGCTCTACTTGGAGCTATGCTAACAATAGGGGATGTCTCTTTCCCAAAGACAAAATCCTGGGCAGGAAGAGATATTTTCTCAGGGGAAATATGTGTGTCAAAAGTTTTGTTCTTTTCCCGAAATTCTTTCCTCAACTGGCACAGTGAGGACTTGCAAAATGGCACCAAGTCCACAAAGTCACCTGATATAAAAGGCTGACCAATCACTCTATCTCAAAAATCAGCCCAGAAATTTCCTAAAAAAATTAGGACCTCACAAAACATTCCCAAATTGCCCATGTCACTAGATAGATAAGGCTGTTGAGTGTCTCATTACCTAAAGTGAGCACTGAGGCAGGCTTGAAACTCACTGAACCTCACCAAATGGCCTTCAGGCTCCCAAGTCCTCCTACATGCAAACTGTCACCGAGGTTCTTTACACTAAGGAGGCTCCTGTTTCCTTCAGGATCCCAAAGGGATACAAACCTAATTAATTCTTTGAGCCTATGACTCCTGGATCCATCTTCAACCAGCCACTCCACGAGTTCACTCCACACTAAAACTGTCACCTGATCCTGCCTTTCTGGGAACCTGTAAAAGGATGCATAAAGACAGAGTCCAGGATGAAATGGGGTATGGGCTCATTCCCGCGAAGCTGCCCCTACTTGCTGAGGATATACCATGCATACGGTATTATCTGGGTCCCACTGACCCAACCCACCCTTCCACAGTCCACTCTCAGCTACTAGTTTGACACAGCCAACTGTTCCGTAGCTTTTCCCCATGCATGCTTCAAAATGGCAACTTTACGCAGTCTCTAGAATCGAGGAATAAGAACCTAGTTCCCCCCAGGTTACCCTACTGGGACCTAAGCAGGCTAAAGGAGGCGTCTGTATTATGTACAAACCTTCAATCCTGGTAGGTTTAGGGATGAACTCAAAATTCTTACCTCTACTGGCTCGGCTCCGCGACCTCCCTTCCAGATGGCTCACAAAATGGCGCTGAGTCCACAAAGTCACCGGAAATGAACGGCTGGCGAGGTGCTCTACATCACCCGTCAGCACACAGGTTCCTTTAACTTCAGGGACCTCACAAAACGTTCCGGAAGCCCCATGTCACCAGATATATGACTGTGGAGGGACTCACATGCCCAAGTCCTCACTGAGGCATGCCTTAAACCCGGAGAAGCACAACAACCAGTCCCCAGGCTGCCCACCAGTATGGACACTGGAAGCCAAGCTCTTTCCAGTAATGGGGCGCCTGTTTGATTCCTGATCCCAAGGCCATCAGGAAGTGGCTTAGTTGTCTGAGCCTGTGGGTCCGGGATCCAGCATAAAATATCCAGTCGTCAACTTTCAGTCAGAATGAAAATGTCACCTGATCTAGCATTTTGGGGAACCTCAGAAATGGTGCCTAAGGACAGAGTCCCAGATTAAATGTGGTAGGGGCTCATTCCCAGGAGGGTGCTCCTATACTTGGTGAGGTTATATCATTAATAATACCATATTATCTGGGTCACTCTGACCCAACCCATGCTTCCATAGTCCAGAATTAGCTACTAGTTTGATACAGCCAACTATTGTTCAGTTTTTCCTCACGAACTTTTTGAAAAAAAATAGCAATATTAGATAGTCTCCAGAATTGGGAAGGAAGGAACTTATTGCCACGAGGTTATCACACTGGCAACTATGCAGGCTGAATGGGTGAAGCTATATTATTTGGGGGACCATCAATCCTAAAAAGGTTTGAAGTGAACCCGAAATTTTTACTTCAACTGTCAGAACAAGGTGACCTCCATTCCAGGCTTTTAACATAATGCTGCCAACTTCACAACATCACTAGACACTAAAGGCTGGAGAGGAGCTCCATATCATATGTCATCACAGAGATTTCTTTAATCTCAGAAACCTAACAAAATGTCCCTGAGTCCCCCATGTCATGAGACATATATGTCTGGGTAGGGACTCATATGCACAGGTTAGCACTGAGGCTTGCATTAATCCCAAAGAACCCCAGTAAACCGACTTCAGACTCCTTTGTCCTCCTATAAGGATAATGCAGCCCAGGCTCAATCTACTGAGTGGACAACTAGTTACTTCAGGAACCCTCTAGGATACATACCAAGCTTAATTTTCTGAGACTGTAGATCCTGGATTCCCTTCTGAAAACCCACTCCCCACCTTCTATCCAGACTAAAATGGTCACATGAGACTGCACTTCTGGGAACCTCTGAAATGGTGCCTAAAGACAGAGTCCACTGAGAAGGAGCAGTGGTGGCTTCTTGCCACAACTCCTGTCCTTTTTAGGTGCAGCTCACATTAGTAACTTTATATTATGTGCGATGCTCTCAAAAAGGCAGTGTGTCCATAGTTCACTCTTAGGTATTCTTTTCACTCAGCCACCTATTCTAGAGCTTTTTCTCAAGGAATGTTTGACAATGGAACCTATACATACATACTCTCTAGAAAGGAGATGCAAGCAGCTCATTCCTACAGCTGAACTATTTGTTTCTCCACAGAGCCCAGGGATGAATCTGCAGGCTTTAGGTACTGTTTATCATGGAAAGACTATTAACCAGTCAACTCTAATCTCTTAACTGGAATGAAAGGGCACTGTGTGGCGGTCTCTTGTTTAGAAAGTTCACAGAATTGCTCTCAATGGTCTAAGTCTCTGATGTGACAGAATATGGAGGAGCTGCTATCTGAAGTTTATCACTGAGGCAGCCTATAGTCTCCAGGACCATGTAAATTGATTGGCTCTGTGTTCCCCAAGTCCCTAGATAAAGATACCAAAGCTTGGGCACAGTCTCATTCCCACTACCTCTATACCAAAATACTACCCAAATAGTCTACCTCTATTTGGTGCAGGATCATCCAAAGGACGCTAAATAACTTGATTGCCTGGGTCTGTTCATCTGGAATCTGACTTCTACTCTAAATTATCTTTAATGTAGTTCTATCTGGAATCTATTCCAAAGTTTCATCTTGACTGTAAATGTCACATGCTCACTCTTTGCCAAAAATTGTTAAGAGCACCTATTGTCACGATCTCTGGAGAGGAAATGCTATGTGCTCATTCCCAAGTAATAGTCTTTCTTTGGTGTAAACCACAGCCCTGCCCTGTTTTCTGTTATCTTCTGGACCTTTCTGTAGACCAGAGCACCCACACTCTGCTCTCAGTTCCTACCTCACCCTGCAAACAGTCAAGGCCCTTTTCCATTTCCCGAATGTATAAAGAAAGCAGGGAGGGTGTCCTGTGTTTACTCCCCAGGATTGGAGGGCTAAAGGCTCACAGACCCATTCCTCCACGTTGAGCCTTATATTCCTTTGTTTCTCACAGGAGTTTATCTGTAGATTTTGGGGTCCCTCTGTGGTTCTTCAGATATGAATCTACAGGTCTGACTATCTGTGTCTCTGGAAATCATGAAAATTTCCCCTTCACTAGAGTTAAGGGAAAATTGACTAGACCTAGGGAAAGGTCATGGGTAGGTTTGGTAATAAACTGACATCAGAGGTGCCACTGTATCCTTTGGGATTCTTCCCTCTGCATCTGAGCTCCTTTGAGTATGAAAATAGGACCTGGGAATTTTACAACACAGTTAACGGCTTCTCCAAATTTGGGGGTATGTATGAAACTGTGTATTTGAGGATCATTTATGTTATTTGATCCTAGAAAATGTAGAGCAGAGCTAGATTAGTTAATATAGTTCTTTCTAGATTGACATTTTTGTACACTCTAAGTTTTATGCCGATATCCTAATAAGAATCAATATAATTTAAGCACACACACACAAACACACACACAAACACACACACACAAATACACACACACACACACACACATACACACACACACAAAGGCTTCTTGGATTTAGCTGATGTTCTTGTTGAGAAATCAATCTAAGGTCAGTCTAGTAAGCCAAGGAAACCTGGGTGAGTGTACAGACTGAATGAATTCTGAGTGAGCCTGTATTGGTTGACAAGGTGACAGTCATATCTTGGATTCTAGTTCCTCAGACACACAGACTGATGATAACAGACAAATACTTCTTTTATATCAAGTAAAAATTTGTCCATGTGTATAAAAACAGACCACTACTGCTTCCTCTTCCAAGAGGACTGCAACCTGAGACTGATCATCAAAGAACATCCAGGAGGATGCGTGAAAGATAGTTCTAATTCATCAGAGTGAAAATATCCCACATATCCAAGATTTTCTGTACATTTGTCTGTGTCTCTATTTTTTTATTCACATGCAAGTCATGATTCAGGAACCAAGCTGTGGTGGCTACAGTGGATATATTATACTAATATAAAAATTGAACATGTAATCAATATTTTAATACAGTGTGGTCAGAAATTAAACCATGAAAAAAAACATAAGCTAACATTTGTTCATTCCAGAGGAATTGTTACTAAGTGTGTAGCAATCCCTTAATTCATGTAGGTGTTTTGTTTTGTAACAGGAACCTGATTATTTCTTTGTATTCAGAGAAGTGTTCCTCTTCCTCTTCTTGACTCTCTTCCTCTCCTTCCTCCTTCACTGACTCAACTTAGAGATATGGCTGATAGGGCATCTTTAATGATGGAACTGAAAGTGTGGCACACAGACCTCAGGTACCCATATCTGAGGTACCCTGTGGAGATGCTGGGTGTGGTGCATGGGAGGTCTCCTCTGCCAGAAGGCCATGGTCTTGGTCAACAATGCCCTATCCTGATGGCACCCTGATCCATTGTGCACCTTATATTTGTTACCATGTGAACAGGGGTTGGCCATGCCAGCCAGTGCAATCAATTCCTCTATGGTCAATATACTTACTGGCAGGGCTTGAGCAGTTTCAGCTAGGGCTTATTGGATCCCAAGCAGTAGCTGTTCTCCTACAGGGGCCAGAGCAGGTGGTGACAGTGTCTTCAGATGCAGGAGGAACCACACTCCGTAGTGCTGCCATTCCCACCTGCACTAGCCAGGGTGATGGAGCCAGGGCAGGTTTTAGAACTAGTGAACTCCTGATAACCACACAGTCAAGACAAAATAAAGAACCCCAGGACAGAGCATGAGGGGAAGATGGGAGCAGCAGCAAAGGCAGCTTCTGGAGAGAAGTCTTAAACCTAGTTATTTCTGACCCATTATCACAAGTAAAATACATCACTAGTTCAACACCAGCATTTAAAAATGCCTTCACCTTTAATTCAGAGTTTGCAGTTTTCTTTTCTTCTTCCTTTACCCTTCCCCATTGTCTGCTATTGTTTGCCTGACTGAGCCTTTTGTTTTTCCATTTATTACAATATTGAAGTTAAAGAAAAATATATTTACATTATATGTGATTTTTGACAGAAAATTTCTGCAACATACTGGTTCATATTTTATTTAAAGCAGGCTTTGGGTATAGGAAGCAGAAGCCTGACTCCTAAGGAAACAGCTGAGGGTTCTGGAAGAGAGAGGTGCATGCACTTGGACCTCAAATAGAGCAGGAACCTTTAGGCAGTAGATGATATAGAGGCTATGGAGGGGTGCTGCCTACTATCTTGATCACCATGGTCACTCAATCTGCTTTCATATAGAACCCAGGATGACCAGCCCAGGGCGGTACCACCCACAATGGGCTACCCTCTCCTATCAATAATTAATTAAGACAATGCTCAAAGCCTTAACTATAATCCAATCCTATGTAGCTATTTTCTTAATTGAGGTTTCCTGCTTTCAAAGGATTTCAGCTTGTGTCAAGCTACATAAAACTATCTGGAACAGTATGGTCCCTCAAACCACCTTTGTATCAGTTGTAGTCTCTCTTTCAAAGTCGTCTGTTAAGTTATAAATCTGTCCATGGGTATAAATTCCTTTTACAGATAACAAAATCAGTCTCCACATTTCAGCGTAATCAACCAAGCACAGCAAATCACCTACCAAGTCAGTGTGCAATCCTAGCACACTGGAAGGTAGACTGTGTAGGTTTCTAGCTACCTAAATCTCAGCCTTGTTTGAGCACCCCAGACCAAGGTGCACTTCTCTCAGGGGATAAGGCTGTGCTGCTCTGTAGGCAGGAACCTTTTAAAATGCACCCTGCTTCATGGAGGGCAGGGAAACTTTCTGGTTTCCAGAGGCAGAAAGAAGGTCAGAAAAGGAGTAGGAGCAGCCAGGAAGGATGGATAGGTACAAAAGACATGATTGTGAAGAGGGGCAGTAATGAGGACATTTATTGAGACTTTGACAAAAAAAACTTGACATCTGTGTACTCACTTATCCAGGACATAGTCACAGACAATTGCCAAATTATTTTTGACTCGTGCAGTAATATTTCAAAAAGGTATTTTTTTAAATTTTAAATAATATATTTTTAAAAGAATGTTAGATAATAAGAAGTTTAGCTTTTATGAGTTCAACATTGTTTTCTGTGCCTTTACTCAGTATGTAAGTCACAGGTTGGTAAAGTTCTGGAAGCTTGGAGGAGCACTTTGAGGTTTGATTCTTACTCTAAAATTTATTTGAAATTTAACTGGACTACTATTTTAATAGAAAATAGATTCTTCTCTTATACAATACATCCCGACCAGAATTTTTACTCCATACATGCCATACAGCTCCTCTCCTACCAGCACAGACCCTGATCCAGTCCCCATTGGATTCCTCTTCCATAAATTGCAGACCTCCAAGGACAACTATGACCAAACGTTACAAAAGGAAATACAGTAAGCCAAGGTAAACATCTCCCTGGTCCAGGATAAACAAGAAAACCCAATAGGAGGAGAAGAGGTGCAAGTGCAGCACAAAGAGTCTGAGATACATCCTCTCCCACTGTGAGCAATCTCTCAAGACCAACAAGATGACATCCATAACATGTAGAGCAATTTTAATCCAGCAACATGGCTGCTCTGCCAAGGGATCCCACCCAAAGGCCTTCTAGATCTGTGTGGTCTAGCTGGAATGACATACATTTCATCCCTCTGGCTGTAATGCAGACACATTTCCTGCACAACTTCAGTCTCAAACAAAGGGTGATAAAGTTATTTTGTAGAAAGAAGTAGCCATGTTTGAAAGTGAAGTTGAATTGAGGGGCAGACAAAGTAACAAATCAGAGAAATATTTGAAACTATGAGTGAGAGAAAAAATATTCCCAACTCTCAGGAAACAAAAGGAGGCTGCTTAAGAGAGACAAGGTATGGGAGGCAGTTTCACAGAGAAAGCTTGGAGGTGGAGAGATAAAAACCAAGAGAGTGAGAAGCAAGATGATTAGAACAAATTACAGAGGAAGTTTGAGGTCAAGAAGAGGAATTCAGCCAGAAGGCAAAGAAGCAAGTGTGAATCTTTAACAGTGAAGAAAAATTGAGGCCAGAATAACTGAGTTGACAAAGGCATTTACAATACAAAGAACAGGAAACAGTTATGTACATATACACATACACATACACATACACATACACATACACATACACATACACATACACATACACATACACATACACATACACATACACATACATATCTGTTCTTGAATCCCTAAACCCTACCCACTCCCTGACCTTCTCTTTACTAAAACACCCTTGGTCTGTGGATTTTAGCTTTATTATTATTTACTTAACAGCTAATGCCTGTTGATATTTGAATGGATATATCACCTAAATGTGTACCTCATGAGTGACTGGACATTGTGATCTTAAAAAAGGTCAGGTGGAGTAGAAGATGACATACAAACCTTGCTAGATGCTATGTGTCTAAGACTCCCACAATGCCTTGGTTTACACCATTGACATAGGGTGTTTGCCTCACTCCATCCCTCTGCAAAACTTATGTTCTAGTTCTAATGGTCCTAAAGAACTCCTAACTGTATTGATAGAGCTGTGGTTCCGACCCAAAATCTATCAAGAGAAAATGATGGCTCTGGCTTCAAATATGTCTCTCTGTCTGTCTGTCTGTATGTATGTATCACTTTTCTGAAGGTAAAGATACATTGGGCTTCAGCCAATGCCAAACTGTCTGGAGACGACCTTAATATGAATGGGAAACCAGTCAAGACTTTTGTGATAGAAACTCTATTAGCCATTTTTAGTTGTGGTTTTCATTTGTTAACCACACGAATACACTAAACGGTTTAAGACAATCAAAACTTTATTTTATTCTTGTTTTTAAATTATTCCCGAGGTTTTTCCCATTGCCCAGGAAAATCCTATTTCAATGTCACTTGTCTATTGTGGCATTTTACAAATTAAGACAGAAGTCATTCTAATTTGGTTTCAAAATAATGAAATTCTTCAAACCAGGAAAAACAACAGTGCATGAACTACAAATGACTGAAACTTAAAACTAGTGGACCTGGTAGTAATTGTGTTAGCAATTTGAAAGAGCAAGAATCCTAAAGTGACCTAAACAGAATAAAAGTAGAATGCTCCATGGTCTCCTTCCACCAGCTCTAAAGTGAGGGTACAATACTCGATTAGTGGCTTGGTCTGACCTGATGTTAGAAGGGAATTGCCAGTGAACTAGGATGTGCCCAGGTCAGACCTGTTGAAGCATGCGTTGATAGATCCAGTTCTGGACCCTGTCTATCTCATCTTCCAAAGCCTCTGCATACCTTTCAGGGTAGGCTGTGGGGTGAGTTTTAGCAATACTGGCAAAAAACTCCAAGACTTTCATTTTGGTGGTTTCGGCAAAGGCCCTGGGGCCCCAGAGGAACACATGGGTAGGAGGATCACTATTGGGCACCTGCCTGTATTCCAGGTACCCTTCCTGTACAAACTCCTCAGAGATGAGCTTCCTAGGGTCTTTATGTATGTAAGGATCCCTCCCACCATACAACCCTATGTTATTCAGTTTTTCCCAGATAATCTCCTCACTGACACAGTTTCCCTCCATGAAAATGACACCCAGTACCACTATGAGGAGGCCTGTCTTGGGCATACCCTGGACATCAGTCAGCATCCCATCATAGGTGATCCCCAGGGCAGTGACAAGGATGTAGGAGTGGACAGAGGCGTCCACTTCTACCATATCAATGCCAAAGACCAGCTTCAAGCACTCAGAGGCCTCACTAAAGATCAGAGGGTAGTACTCATCATACGCTCTACCAACACACTCCAGCATTTCTGCTTTGGTAGTGAATGCCTTCATTCGATATTTGCAAAGCAGAAATTCCACCAAGTCATACACCTTTATGTACTGTGCATGGTGCAACAAATATAGTGGATCTTCCAGCTCTTCTAATGGTTTGATGGAAGCTTCCTCAGATGGGCCATCAGGAATGGAGGCCAGTGCCACACAGGGAGAGGAAGCTCTCCGAGGACTCTGGGGAGGACTTGGTATTCCACCACCATACACCTGATGGGAGGTGGTGCTTGTTTCCTCCTCATCTCCTTCAGCCGTGGTAGTCTGGGCATTGGCTAACTCCTGTTGGGCCTGACCACTGTCTTGGAGGTTGCAGCACTGGGTGTTATGGGGCTCAGCCATTATCACTTTCCTTGGTAACAACAGGCAGGAAGGACAGTCTCCCAATCTAAGCAGGGAGGATACACAGGCCTGATGGAGAAAGGGGAGGGTGAGTAGATTTTTATCACAGACCATGTCACACTGACTTCAAATGCCTTCATGTTTCTTGAGATCTCCTGAGTAGATGCCTCTAGTGGGACAAGGACTCTAAGCAATCCTAGAATCCTGAAAGCCTGAAACAGGAAGTGACCCAGCTCTTTGGAGTGCAGCCAGGTCACAGAGGAGATAAACTGTTGGATACCATTAGAATATTTGAGGCCAGGGAACTTGGAGTGTCTATATTCTCGGTTGTTGGAACAATTGATTTATACTTGCAGGATGGGCATCCCTATCAGTTCTGAGGATACATAGTTTTGCTCTTCTACGGGAACTGAGGACACTATCTCAGTGGATGATTTTCTTATCTTCCACTTTGGAATCACTGTAAGAGATGCTTACAAAATCACATATATGCTAACTTCTAGTTGGTACCTGAGTTCCCAAGGTTAAAAAAAAGGGAGAGAGGAACTGTGGGGTGTAAACCTACTTAAGGTAAATGGTTTCTTGTGTGATCATTCTGGGCCCTTATGTTTCTCTGTCAAGGGCTGGACACTGCCCTTATCCTGGCCTATAATAAACACTTCAGTGTTCACCTCTCTGGAAATTAGTAAAAGGGATTAATAGAGCTTCGTATCTGCCTACACCTGTTCAGACTAAATTACAAGAAATGAGACAATTTAATGGTTTTCATGTGTCCTGAGGTGTCAGATGTCAGACCTGCCCAACACTCTCCTTGATCAGGGACCAGCACTGTACTGCTTCTCCTGATGGTCTGAGGCAGGTTTCTTTGAACCAAGAGCCTATTCCTGATATACAGTGGCAAGAGGAATTGAGGTGAGGTAAATCATCTATGGTCTCTGATCTACCTCAGAGCTTACAGGAGGGCAGGTAGGGCACATTTCCCCTCTCGTATTAATGCAGGGCATCTTCAGTCCTCACCTTCAGTCCTGACACTCCTGAGATCTTCCTTCTGATGACTCCACTCAAATGCCTCTTCACCAGGTTTTTCAGCTCCCTGAGTCCAGTGACCTGCAAAAAAGACAGGGTATATAGCAAGACATCTCCACCCAGTACTGCATGTGTGAGATATTTGACAAGTTTGTGTGGGACCTGTGAAAATCATACAATCTAGGACATACATCATCCCGGGACCCTTGATTTTAACTATGGATACCCACTCTGGTCAATTTGCACTCCTTCATGACATCTGAGAAATGGCACATCCCTTTTTATCTGAGTGGGTTATCCTGGATTGTTCACATAGCTTGAGCTCATCTGGGGTGATACTGGGTTTTGTTAAGACCACATGAGCTTTATTCAACTGATTACATCCTGACACCTTCCTTTATGTGCAAATGACACAAGACCACATCTCGCTGAAGACTCCCACCTTCCTACCCAAGGTACAAGTAAGCATGCCACTTAACGCCTCTGAATGTTGCCCTCAGAACGTTATCAGGCATTACAGTGCCTATGTTCTGTACTGTGGACACATAGAGTCCCTAGAATACATGTCTGTGATATGGCTAATACTGGGACTCATCTTTGTTGCCCATAATTTGTTTCTTCTGCCAACAGGACATCACCCCTGGGATCAAAGACTTCACCTCCTAGAGAAATATCAGAACAAATCAGGAAGTATAACAGAGATGCAGTCGCAATGCCCACGTAAACAGAAATATCCAGAAAACTATAAGTGAGGTGGCCAGGTTTTGTGGCATCCCTTGCTGTGGGTGGGTTTGTACATTTTTTCACATTCAGTTCTCACCATCATAACTGAAACTCACCTAGACTGCATACAAACCATGGACACCTCCTCTGGTAACCTTTATGTGGCTCCCTCTGCTGCTCTGATAATATCCTTCTGTAGATAGGCCCGCTGTCCTTAGAGAGGGGAGAGAAGGGATAATACAGCATATCTGTATAACAGTGAGTGTCTTAAGGGCCACAAAGTTTATGAGAGCAAGTGAGAAAAAAAGTGTCAATGTTTGACTATGTAGTGTGCTGTCCCTAGTTAACCCTAGATTTTGCCTTGACTAGTGATGCATCCTACTCCTCTTTACCATGGACCTCAGAAAAATGTTCTGACCTTATATCTACTGAGGTCAAAGTAGACTACTCCACTTACGACTCCAAGGGTTCTTGCCATATCAGTTTGTGGGGCCTTGGCCCTCTGTTTTTCAATTGATCCAATAAGAAGTATGTAATTCTGAGTGCCATTGGAGGATAGAACCTTACTCCTATGAAAGCATTCCACCCAGTTAGGTAAGGATTTTGGTTCAAGCTACAGGACTCTTCAGTATAGCACACACCACAACAGTCAACACATATTATCTGTCGACTCACTGTACAGAAAGGATGCTCTGTATGCAATGTGGAATTCCATTAACTCTGATAGTAAGGCAGTCTACAAGCTCAAAAAAGAAAATGTTCTGTGTCCTGCAAGTCCTTACATATACATGTAGTGGTATGGCAGGTGTACTGGACCAAAAATAATGGTTCCTGTTTCTTTCAGGAGAGCCAGTCGTTACAACAGGATTGACTCAGGCTGTCTGCATTGTATAGGGCATCTGAACTCTACCATCAGCTTACACTTGAGTCAGGAAGAGACCAAGTCCTGCCTCCCCCAGGAAGTTCTAAAAATGCCATCTATACTATAACTAAGGGCTGAGCACCAGAGTGTGCAAACATCTGATTACTACAAGGGCCCAACTTTGTGTCTACTAGACAGCAGAGCTGAAGCTGCTTTATCTGGGGACTTTCTGTTATGAAAGGGGCTTTGTAGTCTACTGTACACTCACCTGGACCCTGAAAGCTTGTATCACCCCTCCCAGAACATGAAAGCTCTGTTATGATACCTCCCTAAGCACCTAGATGTAGGTATTGCAGAGAGGGATTCATTCCCTTAAGTGAGAACTGGAGCATTCTCTAAATTCCAGAAATCACACAAAATGTTTGGAGTCTTCCAAATGACCTGCAGTTGGAGAAGCTCACTCCTACCAACCCAGAGGGTTTTGCTGCAAGCCTCTCAAAGGAATACAATGTTGCTTGATTATCTGGCCCTTTCTTTCTCTCTTGGATGAGGCTTCTGCAGCCAACTCACAGAGAACATGTTAACTGACAACATACTCCTCTCTGCAATCTTCCTAAAGGTCTCCTAGATAATGATTCCCAGGTAAAGGAAGGGAAGAGGCCCATTCCTCCAAATGGACCCACTGAACTACAACTTGGGTACCCTCTTGATCAGTATTTTTAACCCTTCCTAATGCTGAGTATGTTTAATAGAGTTTCTCATGTGGTTGTCACCCACAACAATCAAATTATTTTGGTTGCTATTCCATAAGTATACTTTTGCAACTGCTATGATTCATAATGTAAACATCTTCTATGCCGGGTGTCTGATATGTAACCCCAAAAGGGGTATGACCCAAAAGTTGACATCCACACTGGTAGCCTGCCAGGGGCCTTAGCAACAGACCCACAGGCAAGTTACAGAGCCTGAATGTGAAGCTACCACTTGGGCTGATGTAACTATTAAAAACTGTTTTTCTGTGTCTTTGATAGTGAGCACAGGCTGATTCCTGCATCTGGGGCCATGATTACTGCCCAGTGATTATGTTATGTGGCCCTTTCTCTGAACTGCAGCTTCTATGATCCACTCTCAGATCTAACTTCCTCCCTGAATGTGATGTAAACCTCCTTCTGGGAACTCCTTAAAAACACCTGTGTTCATGGTGCAAGAAGATGAACTCAGCAAGCAGCTCATGCCAAAATGCATGGCATACTCCATGCAATACTAACTGAAGGGTGAAATCTGCATTCCTATTGCACCTTATACCCTGATGGAGCCCTTTGGCCTCATGTAAGCTGACACACACACACAAACACAACACAACAAAACACACACACACACACACAGACACAGACACAGACACACTCACACACACACACACACAAACCTGGCATGTCTGTCTTTCTACAAGGAGTATCACAAGATGATGCTGAGTCCTGGAACTCCCTATATGCAATCTGGAATCTTGGATACAGGTCCAGTCCCCACAGAACTGCCCTCATTTGGATTAAGTCCCTGAAATGATACAAGGTAACTATGTTGTATGAGAATAACCATCTAGAAACCAGCTACCAACACACACTCTCTTCTCCCATTTTTACTTTAAAATGATTGCTGATCCCTGGTTTCTGAAGTGGTGCCTATGCTCAGAGTCCTCACAGAGTGAAGACGATGAGGCTTATTTCATAAAAGGCCTGTGTTTGGTGGAGTTCACATTTGCCATCCTAGAGGCTGTGGGGTCACTCATCCCCAAGCAGAGGTTTTACAATACATTCCTGGGAACTCGTTTCACCCAGGATAGTATTCCAGCTCCTTCTCTCACAAAAGAACTTAAAATAGTGACTATCCTGACTCTTCAGGTATCATGGAGCAAGGATCTAGATCCTACCAGTGAGCTCTACTTGGAGCTATGCTAACAATAGGGGATGTCTCTTTCCCAAAGACAAAATCCTGGGCAGGAAGAGATATTTTCTCAGGGGAAATATGTGTGTCAAAAGTTTTGTTCTTTTCCCGAAATTCTTTCCTCAACTGGCACAGTGAGGACTTGCAAAATGGCACCAAGTCCACAAAGTCACCTGATATAAAAGGCTGACCAATCACTCTATCTCAAAAATCAGCCCAGAAATTTCCTAAAAAAAATTAGGACCTCACAAAACATTCCCAAATTGCCCATGTCACTAGATAGATATGGCTGTTGAGTGTCTCATTACCTAAAGTGAGCACTGAGGCAGGCTTGAAACTCACTGAACCTCACCCAATGGCCTTCAGGCTCCCAAGTCCTCCCACATGCAAACTGTCACCGAGGTTCTTTACACTAAGGAGGCTCCTGTTTCCTTCAGGATCCCAAAGGGATACAAACCTAATTAATTCTTTGAGCCTATGACTCCTGGATCCATCTTCAACCAGCCACTCCACGAGTTCACTCCACACTAAAACTGTCACCTGATCCTGCCTTTCTGGGAACCTGTAAAAGGATGCATAAAGACAGAGTCCAGGATGAAATGGGGTATGGGCTCATTCCCGCGAAGCTGCCCCTACTTGCTGAGGATATACCATGCATACGGTATTATCTGGGTCCCACTGACCCAACCCACCCTTCCACAGTCCACTCTCTGCTACTAGTTTGACACAGCCAACTGTTCCGTAGCTTTTCCCCATGCATGCTTCAAAATGGCAACTTTACGCAGTCTCTAGAATCGAGGAATAAGAACCTAGTTCCCCCCAGGTTACCCTACTGGGACCTAAGCAGGCTAAAGGAGGCATCTGTATTATGTACAAACCTTCAATCCTGGTAGGTTTAGGGATGAACTCAAAATTCTTACCTCTACTGGCTCGGCTCCGCGACCTCCCTTCCAGATGGCTCACAAAATGGCGCTGAGTCCACAAAGTCACCGGAAATGAACGGCTGGCGAGGTGCTCTACATCACCCGTCAGCACACAGGTTCCTTTAACTTCAGGGACCTCACAAAACGTTCCGGAAGCCCCATGTCACCAGATATATGACTGTGGAGGGACTCACATGCCCAAGTCCTCACTGAGGCATGCCTTAAACCCGGAGAAGCACAACAACCAGTCCCCAGGCTGCCCACCAGTATGGACACTGGAAGCCAAGCTCTTTCCAGTAATGGGGCGCCTGTTTGATTCCTGATCCCAAGGCCATCAGGAAGTGGCTTAGTTGTCTGAGCCTGTGGGTCCGGGATCCAGCATAAAATATCCAGTCGTCAACTTTCAGTCAGAATGAAAATGTCACCTGATCTAGCATTTTGGGGAACCTCAGAAATGGTGCCTAAGGACAGAGTCCCAGATTAAATGTGGTAGGGGCTCATTCCCAGGAGGGTGCTCCTATACTTGGTGAGGTCATATCATTAATAATACCATATTATCTGGGTCACTCTGACCCAACCCATGCTTCCATAGTCCAGAATTAGCTACTAGTTTGATACAGCCAACTATTGTTCAGTTTTTCCTCACGAACTTTTTGAAAAAAAAATAGCAATATTAGATAGTCTCCAGAATTGGGAAGGAAGGAACTTATTGCCACGAGGTTATCACACTGGCAACTATGCAGGCTGAATGGGTGAAGCTATATTATTTGGGGGACCATCAATCCTAAAAAGGTTTGAAGTGAACCCGAAATTTTTACTTCAACTGTCAGAACAAGGTGACCTCCATTCCAGGCTTTTAACATAATGCTGCCAACTTCACAACATCACTAGACACTAAAGGCTGGAGAGGAGCTCCATATCATATGTCATCACAGAGATTTCTTTAATCTCAGAAACCTAACAAAATGTCCCTGAGTCCCCCATGTCATGAGACATATATGTCTGGGTAGGGACTCATATGCACAGGTTAGCACTGAGGCTTGCATTAATCCCAAAGAACCCCAGTAAACCGACTTCAGACTCCTTTGTCCTCCTATAAGGATAATGCAGCCCAGGCTCAATCTACTGAGTGGACAACTAGTTACTTCAGGAACCCTCTAGGATACATACCAAGCTTAATTTTCTGAGACTGTAGATCCTGGATTCCCTTCTGAAAACCCACTCCCCACCTTCTATCCAGACTAAAATGGTCACATGAGACTGCACTTCTGGGAACCTCTGAAATGGTGCCTAAAGACAGAGTCCACTGAGAAGGAGCAGTGGTGGCTTCTTGCCACAACTCCTGTCCTTTTTAGGTGCAGCTCACATTAGTAACTTTATATTATGTGCGATGCTCTCAAAAAGTCAGTGTGTCCATAGTTCACTCTCAGGTATTCTTTTCACTCAGCCACCTATTCTAGAGCTTTTTCTCAAGGAATGTTTGACAATGGAACCTATACATACATACATACTCTCTAGAAAGGAGATGCAAGCAGCTCATTCCTACAGCTGAACTATTTGTTTCTTCACAGAGCCCAGGGATGAATCTGCAGGCTTTAGGTACTGTTTATCATGGAAAGACTATTAACCAGTCAACTCTAATCTCTTAACTGGAATGAAAGGGCACTGTGTGGCGGTCTCTTGTTTAGAAAGTTCACAGAATTGCTCTCAATGGTCTAAGTCTCTGATGTGACAGAATATGGAGGAGCTGCTATCTGAAGTTTATCACTGAGGCAGCCTATAGTCTCCAGGACCATGTAAATTGATTGGCTCTGTGTTCCCCAAGTCCCTAGATAAAGATACCAAAGCTTGGGCACAGTCTCATTCCCACTACCTCTATACCAAAATACTACCCAAATAGTCTACCTCTATTTGGTGCAGGATCATCCAAAGGACGCTAAATAACTTGATTGCCTGGGTCTGTTCATCTGGAATCTGACTTCTACTCTAAATTATCTTTAATGTAGTTCTATCTGGAATCTATTCCAAAGTTTCATCTTGACTGTAAATGTCACATGCTCCCTCTTTGCCAAAAATTGTTAAGAGCACCTATTGTCACGATCTCTGGAGAGGAAATGCTATGTGCTCATTCCCAAGTAATAGTCTTTCTTCAGTGTAAACGACAGCACTGCCCTGTTTTCCATTATCTTCTGGACCTTTCTGCAGAGCCTAGCACCCACACTCTGCTCTCAGGTCCTACCTCACCCTGCAAACAGTCAAAGCCCTTTTCCATTTCCGGAATGTATAAAAAAAGCAGGGAGGGTGTCCTGTGTTTGCTCCCCAGGATTGGAGGGCTAAAGGCTCACAGACCCATTCCTCCATGTTGAGCCTTATGGTCCATTGTTTCTCACAGTAGTTTATCTGTAGTGTTTGGAGTCGCTCTGTGGTACTTCAGATATGAATCTACAGGTCTGACTATCTGTGTCTCTGGAAATCATGAAAATTTCCCCTTCTCTAGAGTCACGGGAAAATTGACTAGACCTAGGGAAAGGTCATGGGTAGGTTTGGTAATAAACTGACATCAGAGGTGCCACTGTATCCTTTGGGATTCTTCCTTCTGCATCTGAGCTCCTTTGAGTATGAAAATAGGACCTGGGAATTTTACATCACAGTTAAAGGCTTCTCCAAATTTGGGGGTATGAATGAAACTGTGTATTTGAGGCTCATCTATGTTATTTGATCCTAAAAAATGTAGAGCATAGCTAGATTAGTTAAGACAGTTCTTTCTAAATTGACATTTCTGTACACTCTAAGTTTTATGCCGATATCCTAATAAGAATCAATATAATTTAATATAATTTAATAAATTTAATATCAATATAATTTAAGCTTACACACACACACACACACACACACACACACACACACACACACACTCACTCATACGCGTCTTGGATTTAGCTGATGTTCTTGTTGAGAAATCAATGTAAGGTCAGTCTAGTATGCCAAAGAAACCTGGGTGAATGTACAGACTGAATGAATTCTGAGTGAGCCTATTGTTTGACAAGGTGACAGTCATATCTTGGATTCTAGTTCCTCAGACACACAGACTGATGATAACAGACAAACACTTCTTTTATATCAAGACCACTACTGCTTCCTCTTCCCAGAGGACTGCAACCTGAGACTGATCATCAAAGAACATCCAGGAGGATGCGTGAAAGATAGTTCTAATTCATCAGAGTGAAAATATCCCACATATCCAAGATTTTCTGTACATTTGTCTGTGTCTCTATTTTTTTATTCACATGCCAGTCATGATCCAGGAACCAAGCTGTGGTGGCTACAGTGGATATATTATACTTATATAAAAATTGAACATGTAATCAATATTTTAATACAGTGTGGTCAGAAATTAAACCATGAAAAGGAACATAAGCTAACATTTGTTCATTCCAGAGGAATTGTTACTAAGTGTGTAGCAATCCCTGAATTCATGTAGGTGTTTTGTTTTGGAACAGGACCCTGATTATTTCTTTGTATTCAGAGAAGTGTTCTTCTTCTTCTTGCCACTCTTCCTCTCCTTCCTCCTTCACTGATTCAACTTAGAGATATGGCTGATAGGGCATCTTTCAGGATGGAACTGAAAGTGTGGTAAACAGAACTCAGTTAACCATATGTGAGGTACCATGTTGATATGATGGGTGTGGTGCATGGGAGGGTCTCCTCTGCCAGAAGTACATAGGTCTTAGTCAACAATGCCCTATCCTGCTGGCACCCTCATCCATTGTGCACCCTATCTTTGTTACCATGTGAACAGGGGTTGGGCCATGCCAGCCAGTGCAATCAATTCCTCTATGGTCAATATACTTACTGGCAGGACTTGAGCAGTTTCAGCTAGGGCTTATTGGATCCCAAGCAGTAGCTGTTCTCCTACAGGGGCCAGAGCAGGTGGTGACAGGGTCTTCAGATGCAGGAGGAACCACACTCCGTAGTGCTGCCATTCCCACCTGCACTAGCCAGGGTGATGGAGCCAGGGCAGGTTTTAGAACTAGTGAACTCCTGATAACCACACAGTCAAGACAAAATAAAGAACCCCAGGACAGAGCATGAGGGGAAGATGGGAGCAGCAGCAAAGGCAGCTTCTGGAGAGAAGTCTTAAACCTAGTTATTTCTGACCCATGATCACAAGTAAAATACATCACTAGTTCAACACCAGAGTTTAAAAATACCTTCAACTTTAATTCAGAATTTGCAGTTTCCTTTTCTTCTTCCTTTACTCCTCCCCATTGTCTGCTATTGTTTGCCTGACTGAGCCTTTTGTTTTTCCATTTAGTACAATATTGAAGTTAAAGAAAATATATTTACATTATATGTGATTTTTGACAGAAAATTTCTGCAACATACTGGTTCATACTTTATTTAAAGCAGGCTTTGGGTATAGGAAGCAGGGGCCTGACTCCAAGGAAACAGCTGAGGGTTCTGGAAGAGAGAGGTACATGCTCTTGGACCTCAAATAGAGCAGGAACCTGGAGGCAGTAGATGATATAGAGGCTATGGAGGGGTGCTGCCTACTACCTTCATCACCATGGTCACTCAATCTGCTTTCATATAGAACCCAGGATGACCAGCCCAGGGCAGTACCACCCACAATGGGCTACCACTTTCCTATCCATAATTAATTAAGACAATGCTCAAAGCCTTAAGTATAATCCAATCCTATGTAGCTATTTTCTTAATTGAGGTTTCCTGCTTTCAAAGGATTTCAGCTTGTGTCAAGCTACATAAAACTATCTGGAACAGTATGGTCCCTCAAACCACCTTTGTATCAGTTGCAGTGTCTCTTTCAAAGTTTTCTGTTAAGTTATAAATCTGCCCATGGGTATAAATTCCTTTTACAGATAACAAAATCAGTCTCCACATTTCAGGGTAATCAACCAAGCACAGCAAATCACCTACCAAGTCAGTGTGCAATCCTAGCACACTGGAAGGTAGACTGTGTAGGTTTCTAGCTACCTAAATCTCAGCCTTGTTTGAGCACCCCAGACCAAGGTGCACTTCTCTCAGGGGATAAGGCTGTGCTGCTCTGTAGGCAGGAACCTTTTAAAATGCAACCTGCCCCAGGGAGGGCAGGGAAAACTTTCTAGTTTCCAGAGGCAGAAAGAAGGTCAGAACAGGAGTAGGAGCAGCCAGGAAGGATGGATAGGTACAAAAGACATGATTGTGAAGAGGGGCAGTAATGAGGGCATTTATTGAGACTTTGACAAAAAAACTTGACATCTGTGTACTCACTTATCCAGGACATAGTCACAGACAATTGCCAAATTATTTTTGACTCGTGCAGTAACCTTTCAAAAAGGTATTTTTTTTTTAATTTTAAATAATATATTTTTAAAAGAATGTTAGATAATAATAAGTTTACCTTTTATGAGTTCAACATTGCTTTCTGTGCCTTTACTCAGTATGTAAGTTACAGGTTGATAAAGTTCTGGAAGCTTGGAGGAGCACTTTGAGGTTTGATTCTTACTCTGAAATTTACTTGAAATTTAACAGGAATACTATTTTAATAGAAAATTGGACTTCTGGTCTGGGCCAGAGGACTGTGTGGGATCTCTATTGGCAGCTCTACACCAACCTCACAAAACCAAGATGAAGTGGGGCTACCAGGAGCTCTAACCCAGGCAGTATTTAAGGCTTATAAGGATTTAGCAAAGCTTTCCCAACGGAGTAGCCAGGACACACAGGAACCCAGGAATTCGCTCCTGGCCAGGAGCACTGGTACCTTCCAGTCTGGGACTGAATGCTCAGCAGATCCAGGGAGATAGCTCTGCACCCAATCTCACAGAACCCAGAGGAAACGGGGTTCTTAGGAGCTCTAACCTGGGCAATGTCTTGGGTAAGGAGGCAGCAACACTCACACCAAATAGAGAGTAACTGGGAGTCACTGAAATCCAGGAATTCACTCCTAAGGGGGAGTACCAGTTCCTTCCTGTTTGGGGCCTGAGCACAGAGCAGATCCCAGGAGACAGCTCTGTACCCAACCTCCCAAAACCCAGAGGTGGCAGGGCACCCAGGAGTTCTAACCTGGGCAGTATCTCAGGTCAGGAGACAGCAATACTCTACCTAAACAGGGAGTAATCAGGACCTGTAGGGACCCAGGAATTCACTCCTGGCCCAGAGCACTGGTTGCTTCCTGTTTCTGCCTGAGCACAGAGCAGATCTTAGACCTCAGCTCTAACCCCAGCAGCAAAACCCATCCCAAACTGTTCTGACACAACCAAGATAATAGGAAAAGCAAGGCTCCAGCCAGAGACAGCTCAGGTAGCACCAAGGAGATCCAGATGGCTAAAGGCAAGCACAAGAACACAAGCATCAGCAACCCAGGGTACTTGTTTTCATCAGATCCTAGTTCTCCCACATTAGAAAGTCCTGAATTACCCATATCACCAGGAAAACAAGAGTCAGATCTAAAGTCACTTCTAATGATGATGATAGAAAACTTTAAGAAAGACATAAATAACACCCTCAAAGAAATTGAGGAGAACACAGATAAACAGGTTAAAGCCCTTAAAGAGGAAACACAAAAAAACCTTAAAGAATTACAAGATAACACAACCAAACAGGTGAAGGAATTGAACAAAACCATCCAGGACATAAAAATGGAAGTAGAGACAATCAAGAAATCACAAAGGGAGAACTACCAGGGATATAGAAAACCTGGGAAAGAAATCAGGAGTCACAGATGCAAGCATCACCAATAGAATACAAGAGATAAAAGAGAGAATCTCAGGTGCAGAAGATACCATAGAAAATATTAACACAGCTGTCAAAGAAAACACAAAATGCAAAAAGTTCTTAACACAAAACATCCGGGAAAGTCAGGACACAATGAGAAGACCTAACCTAAGGATAATAGGTATAGAAGAAAGTGAGGATTCTCATCTTAAAGGGCCAATAAATATCTTCAACAAAATTATAGAAGAAAACTTCCCTAATCTAAAGGATGAGTTGCCCATAATCATACAAGAAGCCTACATAACGCCAAATAGACTAGAGCAGAAAAGAAATACCTCACGACACATAATAATCAAAACACAAAATGCACAAAACAAAGAAAGAATTTTAAAAGCAGTAAGGGAAAAAGGCCAAGTAACATATAAAGGCTGACCTATCAGAATTACACCAGACTTCTCACCAGATACTATAAAAGCTAGAAGATCCTGGACAGATGTCATACAGACCCTAAGAGAACATAAATGTCAGCCCAGGATACTATACCCAGCAAAACTCTCAATTACCATAGATGGAGAAACTAAGATATTTCATGACAAAACCAAATTTACAAAATATCTTTCCACAAACCCAGCACTACAAAGGATAATAGCAGGAAAGCACTAATACAAGGAGGGCAGTTATACCCCAGAAAGAGCAAGATAGTAAGCCTCTTTCAACAAATCCAAAAGAAGATAACCACAAAAACAGCACCTCCACTGTTAACAAAAATAACAGGAAGCAACAATCTCCTCTCCTTAATATCTCTTAACATCAATGAACTCAATTCCCCAATAAAAAGACATAGCCTAACGGGCTGGATATGCAAACAGGACCCAGCATTTTGCTGCATACAGGAAACCCACCTCAGTAACAAAGACAGACACTACCTTAGAGTAAAAGGCTGGAAAACAATTTTTCAAGCAAATGGTCCTAAGAAACAAGCTGGAGTAGCCATTCTAATATCAAATAAAATCAACTTTCAACTTAAAGCTATCAAAAAGATAAGCAAGGACATTTCATATTAGTTAAAGGAAAAGTCAACCAACATGAACTCTCAATACTGAACATCTATGCGCCAAATAAAAGAGCACCCACTTTCATAAAAGAAACCTTACTAAAGCGCAAAGCACACATTGCACCTTACACAATAATAGTGGGAGACTTCAACACCCCACTCTCAGCAATGGATAGATCAAGGAAACAGAAGCTAAACAGAGATACAGTGAAACTAACAGAAGTTATGAACCAAATGGACTTAACAGATATTTATAGAACATTTTATCCTAAAACAAAAGAATATACCCTTTTCTCAGCACCTCGTGGTACTTTTTCCAAAATAGACCATATAATTGTTCACAAAACAGGCCTCAACAGATATAAACAATCGAAATAATCCCCTGCATCCTATCAGATCACCATGGTCTAAGGCTGGTTTACAATAATGACAAAGATAAGGGAAAGCCCACACTCACATGGAAATTGAACAATACTTTACTCAATGATAATGTGGTCAGGGAAGAAATAAGGAAAGAAATGAAAGACTTTTTAGAATTTAATGGAAATGAAGACACATCATACCAAAACCTACGGGACACAATGAAAGTGGTGCTAAGAGGAAAACTCATAGCTCTAAGTGCTTACAAAAAGAAACTGGAGAGGGCATACACGAGCAGTTTGACAACACACCTGAAAGCTCTAGAACAAAAAGAAGCAAATACACCCAAGAGGAGTAGAAATGGAGGAAATAATTAAACTCTGGGCTGAAATCAACCAAATAGAAAGAAAAAGGACTATACAAAGAATCAATAAAACCAGGAGCTGGTTCTTTGAGAAAATCAACAAGATAGATAAACCCTTAGCCAGACTAATCAGAGGGCAGAGAGACAGTATTCAACTTAATAAAATCAGAACTGAAAAGGAGGATAAAACAACAGAACCAGAGGAAACCCAAAAAAATCATCAGATCTTACTACAAAGGCCTATACTCAACAAAATTGGATAATCTGGGTGAAATGGACAATTTTCTAGACAAGTACCAGTTACCAATGTTAAATCAGGAGCAGATAAACCATCTAAACAGTCCCATAACCCTGAAAGAAATAGAAGCAATCATTAAAAGTCTACGCACCAAAAAAAGTCCGGGACCAGATGGTTTCAGTGCAGAATTCTATCAGACCTTCACGGAAGACCTAGTACCAATTCTTTTCAAAATATTCCACAAAGTAGAAACAGAAGGAACACTACCCAATTCATTCTATGCAGCTACAATCACACTCATACCTAAATCACACAAAGACCCAACAAAGAAAGAGAACTTCAGACCAATCTCCCTAATGAATATCGACGCAAAAATACTCAATAAAATTCTCGCAAACCGAATCCAACAACACATTAAAACAATTATCCATCATGATCAAGTAGGCTTTATTCCAGGAATGCAGGGTTGGTTCAATATACAGAAGTCCAGCAATGTAATCCATTATATTAATAAACTCAAAGAAAAAAAGCACATGATCATCTCACTAGATGCTGAGAAAGCATTTGACAAAATTCAGCACCCCTTCATGATAAAAGTTTTGGAAAGATCAGGAATTCAAGGTCCATATCTAAACATTGTGAAAGCAATATACAGAAAACCAGTAGCCAACATCAAACTAAATGAAGAAAAACTTGAAGCAATTCCACTAAATTCAGGGACTAGACAAGGCTGTCCACTTCCCACCTACCTATTCAATATAGTACTGGAAGTCCTAGCCAGAGCAATTAGGCAACAAAAGGAGGTCAAAGGAATACAAATTAGAAAGGAATAAGTCAAAATTTCACTATTTGCAGATGATATGGCAGTATACTTAAGTGACCTCAAAACTTCCACCAGAGAACTCCTAAACCTGATAAACAACTTTAGTAAAGTGGCTGGGTATAAAGTTAATTCAAACAAATCAGTAGCCTTCCTCTACTCAAAAGATAAACTGGCTTAGAAAGAAATTATGAAAGTGACACCCTTCACAATAGTCACAAATAATATAAAATATCTTGGAGTGAATCTAACCAAGCAAGTATAAGACCTGTATGACAAAAACTTCAAACCCCTGAAGAAAAAAAATCGAAACAGATCTCAGAAGATGGAAAGATCTCCCATGCTCATGGATTGGCAGGATTAATATAGTAAAAATGGCCATCTTGCCAAAAGCAATCTACAGATTTAATGCAATGCCCATCAAAATTCCTACTCAATTCTTCACAGAGATAGAAAGAGCAATTCTAAAATTTATTTGGAATAACAAAAAACCCAGGATAGCGAAAACTACTCTCAACAATAAAAGAACTTCTGAAGGAATCACCATCCCTGACCTCAAGCTGTACTACAGAGCAATAGTGATAAAAACTGCATGGTATTGGAACAGAGACAGGCAGGAAGATCAATGGAATAGAATTGAAGACCCAGAAATGAACACACACACCTATGGTCACTTGATCTTTGACAAAGGAGCTAAAACCATCCAGTGGGAAAAAGACAGAATTTTCAACAAATGGTGCTGGTCCAACTGGAGGTCAGCACATAGAAGAATGCAAATTGATCCATACTTATCTCCTTGTACAAAGCTCAACTCCAAGTGGATCAAGGACCTCCACATAAAACCAGCTACACTGAAACTAATAGAAGAGAACATGGGGAAAAGCCTTGAACACATGGGCATAGGGGACAAGTTCCTGAACAGAACACCAATGGCTTGCACTCCAAGATCAAGAATTGACAAATGGGACCTCATAAAACTGCAAAGCTTCTGTAAAGCAAAGGACACCATCAATAGGACAAAGCGGCAACCAACAGAGTGGGAAAAGATCTTTACCAATCCTACAACTGATAGAGGGCTAATACCCAAGGTATACAAAGAACTGAAGAAATTAGACTCTAGACTATCAAATAACCCTATTAAAAATGGGGTACAGAGCTGAACAAAGAATTCTTAACTGAGGAATCTCGAATGGTTGAGAAGCACCTAAAGAAGTGTTCAACATCCCTAGTCATCAGGGAAATGCAAATGAAAACAACATTGAGATTCCACCTCACACCAGTCAGAATGGCTAAGATTGAAAACACAGGTGACAGCAGATGCTGGCCTGGCGAGGATGTGGAGAAAGAGGAACACTCCTCCATTGTTGGTGGGATTGTAAGCTGGTACAACCACTATGGAAATCAGTCTGGCAGTACCTCAGAAAATTGAACATAGTATTACCTGAGGACCCAGCTATACCACTCCTGGGCATATACCCAAAAGATGTTTCAACATACAACAGGGACACATGCTCCACTATGTTCATAGCAGCCTTATTTATAATAGCCAGAAGTTGGAAAGAACCCAGATGTCCTTCAACAGAGGAATGGATACAGAAAATGTGGTATATTTACACAATGGAGACCTACTCAGCTATTAAAAACAATGAGTTCATGAAATTCTTAGGCAAATGGATGGAGCTTGAGAATATCATCCTGAGTGAGGTAACCCAATCACAAAAGAACATACATGGCATGCACTCACTGATAAGTGGATATTAGCCCAACAGCTCACAATACCTAAGACACAATGCATAGACACATGTGGGTGCTTTGGTTTTACTTTGGAAGGAGTAGCAAAATACTCAACCAGAGCTCCCAGGGGCTAAACCTCCAGCCTGAGCACAGAAAGGGAGGGACTCATGGCTCCACTTGTATAGGTAACTGAGGGTGGCCTCATTAGGCAACAGTGGAAGTGGAGGGCCATGGTCCCCGAAAGTTTGGATCCCTAGTGTTGGGGAATGTAAGAGCAGGGAGGCTTGATGGGGAGAATGATGGGAGCACACCCTCATAAAAATTGGAAGAGGTGGTATGAGATAAAGGGTTTTGGGGAGAGAAAGGAAGAGGAGATAACAGTGAAAGGTAAAAACGTAAAATACCCGAAAAAAATAACAGATAATGGGTCTGGCAAAAAAAAAAAAAAAAGAAAAAAAAAGAAAAAGAAAAAAAAAAAGAAAAGAAAGATAGTTTACTTGCTTTAAATGATTTTCAAAAGTTTCCAGGAGATGCTTATTGGCTAAGATCTTATTTTAAGCTCTTCAGAAAAGAATTTATGTCTCTGTTTAATATTCTTAGGAGAGATGCAAATCTTAATTTCCCTCAACAATTAATTGACAAAAGAGGAGTAATTTTACAAAAGTAGAAGAAGCTCTCACTAATTGATATATTATATAGATTGATTAATTGTTGGCTGTTTTATAATAGTCCTTTGAGAAAAGAGATTATTAATAAAGAACTATATTTCTTTAAATAGTGTCTTTATAACTCTCTGAGGGTGTAAGGAGCATGCCTTAGCCTTATTTACGCTTAACTTTCTAAAACTGAAAGCTTGCAGCAAATCTGCCACTGATTGCCTCTGGCATTGCTGAGATCAATAAAAACTATACCACAACTATGTGGAAGGACCCTCTTACCCTTAAATGGAATGGCCAGGATATATGGGGCCGAGGATTGATATGACTGTTTGATACCACAGAAGGAACAACTAAATGGCCACCAAAAAGATTAATGAATTAAATAGATACCTCTACAAACCAGGCCCAATTATAAATAAGATGATAACAATTGACATCCAGGGAAGAGAAATTTCCCTGAGAATTCCTTTCTTCTTTCTCTTCCAGGTAAAAATTAATTACCCATGATGTCTGCTATTAGGAGTTCTAATCCTGATGCTGGCCTCTGAGCTTATACTACACAGACATCTGATGGGCCTTTGACAAGGACATCAAACAGCTATAGATTGACATCACTAATCTGAAGAAATCCCTCGTTTCGCTGTCTGATGCGATCCCCCAAAATTGTAAAAGACTTTATTGGACCTGTTTTACTCTTTTACAATAGAAAAGACTGTGTACAGCTCTAGACTGTGTACAGCCCTTAAAGAAGAATGCTGCTTTTACATAGACAAAACAGGGATGGTTAAAGAGAGCATGAAAAGGTCAGAGAAGGTCTTGTGAAAACACCGAGACAGAAAGAGAAAAAGGAGAGCTTGTAAAAGAATTGCTCTTCAACCTCTCCATGATTATTAACCCTACTTCCTTCCATCTTGGGATCATTAACTGGGTTATTTTTGCTTATTTCCTTTGGTCCCTGGGCCTTAAATAGGCTAACTTTGTGAAACAATAGATATATAATCTGATAGCAAAATCTATTCAGATCCATTATCATATGTTAACTATGGAGGACCACGAGACTCTAGATGAGGATGTTACTCTATCCAGGGTGTTCCCAAGTCTGATCTCCACCCAACCTAAAAGAGGGGACTTCTGCCCCTAAACCAAGCAGAGAGGGGCCACCCAGAAGCCCCTCTGTCTGGCGATCTGAATTCTTGCGTAGGCTGCGAGGCTAAGCACTGCCAGGGAATATAAATAAAAGTTAAAAATATGTTTCTGGGTTCCCTGAGGGACAAGCCTGACTGCATAGGGGTTGATGTCAAAAGTATCCCCTCTCCAGGAAAAAGACATCAGGATGGGTATGGCCCTCATGCCTCACTGAGCAACTACAGGAGGACTGGAGCCATTACAAGGTCCCCTTTAATTACTGGAGGTCAGGCCTCTATCCCCGCCTTGGCAAGATTAGAATCACCACAGCCCTTCTATAATTAGAGAAGGGAGGAGATGTCAGGGGCAGCCCTGCTTATACACTGAAGGCCTAAAATCAGCCATAAGCCTAAAATCAGCAATAGGCCTGACTTACATGCTTGCTAACACAAAGTCTTGGGTCTCTATGGAAAAAACACTGAAAAAGAGGGCTATAAACTATTGTAAACAGGCAGCTTTTGTGGAAATCTACCAGCCTGAGTAGTTATAGACCTTGTAAATAGGCAGCCTTTGGCAGATAGTACCAAATTAGATAAGGACAAGTGAATCATAGGCAGAGTCATAGTGACCTGACCCCTGAACATTTTTTCACCCAGCTGATACCCTGTTCTGAAAGATATCTGTACTCCCCTGAACACCTACACTTCTGTGTCATCCCCTTCCCCACATCTTGCATTTTTGTGTTTATAACCCCCATGTTAAAAAGTAAAAATTATGATTTGATAAAAAAGAGACAGACACACAGTGTACCCCTGGTTCTGATGACTTAGCTCCTGACAATCTATTTTCTTGTTCTCAGAAATACTTTGAATTATAAAACGTCACTGTGGTTTTTGTTAGTATGCTGGGTAAAATGATTTTTATTGATCTCATTCTAAACTTCAAAGTTTATAGTGGGTTGAAATGTCCTTCAGCATAATTACAGGTCATATTTATTTTCATATTGTTTTATTTTCATATTCATTTGTTGAACATTTTAAAAAACTGGATTCTTTTTTGAGAATTTCATATATCAACACTGTAATTGCATAACTTTCCTCTTTCTCTCATTCCGCCCACTTTCCCAACCGCCCATCCTTTTTAAATACATTTTATTATTTAATTATTATTTATATATGTATACGTGTATAAGTATCTATGTTTATGCAGATATTGATAGTTTTTTATTTTAAAAACATAGAAAATAGATTCTTCTATTATATAATACATCCCGACCAGAATTTTTACTCCATACACGCCATACAGCTCCTCTCCTACCAGCGCAGACCCTGATCCACTCCCCATTGGATTCCTCTTCCATAAAATGCAGACCTCCAAGGACAACTATGACCAAACGTTACAAAAGGAAATACAGTAAGCCAAGGTAAACATCTCCCTGGTCAAGGATAAACAAGAAAACCCAATAGGAGGAGAAGAGGTGCAAGTGCAGGAAAAAGAGTCTGAGATACATCCTCTCCCACTGTGAGCAATCTCTCAAGACCAACAAGATGACATCCATAACATGTAGAGCAATTTTAATCCAGCAACATGGCTGCTCTACCAAGGGATCCCACCCAAAGGCCTTCTAGATCTGTGTGGTCTAGCTGGAATGACATACATTTCACCCCTCTGGCTGTAATGCAGACACATTTCCTGCACAACTTCAGTCTCAAACAAAGGGTGGTAAAGTTATTTTGTAGAAAGAAGTAGCCATGTTTGAAAGTAAAGTTGAATTGAGGGGCAGACAAAGTAACAAATCAGAGAAAGATTTGAAAGTATAAGTGAGAGATAGAATGTCCCCAACTCTCAGGAGACAAAAGGAGGCTGCTTAAGAGAGACAAGGTATGGGAGGCAGTTTTCCAGAGAAAGCTTGGAGGTGGAGAGATAAAAACCCAGAGAGTGAGAAGCCAGATGATTAGAACAAATTACAGAGGAAGCTTGAGGTCAAGAAGTGGAATTCAGCCAGAAGCCAAAGAAGCAAGTTTGAATCTTTAAGAGTGAAGAAAAATTGAGGCCAGAATAACTGAGTTGACCCAGGCATTTACAATACAAAGAACGGGAAACAGTTATGTACATATACACATACATATCTGTTCATGAAAACCTAACCCCTCCTTACTCCCTGACCTTCTCTTTACTTAAAAGCCCTTGGTCTGTGGATTTTAGCTTTATTATTATTTACTTAACAGCTAATACCTTTTGATACTTGAATGGCTACATTTCCTAAATGTGTACCTTATGAGTGACTGGACATTGTGATCTTAAAAAAGATCAGGTGGAGTAGAAGATGACATACAAACCTTGCTAGATGCTATGTGTCTAAGACTCCCACAATGCCTTGGTTTACACCATTGACATAGGGTGTTTGCCTCACTCCACCCCTCTGCAAAACTTATGTTCTAGTGCTAATGGTCCTAAAGAACTCCTAACTGTATTGATAGAGCTGTGGTTCCGACCCAAAATCTATCAAGAGAAAATGATGGCTCTGGCTTCAAATATGTCGCTCTGTCTGTCTGTCTGTCTGTCTGTATGTATGTATGTATCACTTTTCTGAAGGTAAAGATACATCTGGCTTCAGCCAATGCCACACTGTCTGGAGACGACCTTAATATGAATGGGAAACCAGTCAAGACTTTTGTGATAGAAACTCTATTAGCCATTTTTAGTTGTGGTTTTCATTTGTTAACCACACGAAGACACTAAACAGTTTAAGACAATCAAAACTTTATTTTATTCTTGTTTTTAAATTATTCCCGAGGTTTTTCCCATTGCCCAGGAAAATCCTATTTCAATGTCACTTGTCTATTGTGGCATTTTACAAATTAAGACAGAAGTCATTCTAATTTGGTTTCAAAATAATGAAATTCTTCAAACCAGGAAAAACAACAGTGCATGAACTACAAATGACTGAAACTTAAAACTAGTGGACCTGGTAGTAATTGTGTTAGTAATTTGGAAGAACAAGAATCCTAAAGTGACCTAAACAGAATAAAAGTAGAATGCTCCATGGTCTCCTCCCACCAGCTCTAAAGTGAGGGTACAATACTCGATTAGTGGCTTGGTCTGACCTGATGTTAGAAGGGAATTGCCAGTGAACTAGGATGTGCCCAGGTCAGACCTGTTGAAGCATGCGTTGATAGATCCAGGTCTGGACCCTGTCTATCTCATCTTCCAAAGCCTCTGCATACCTTTCAGGGTAGGCTGTGGGGTGAGTTTTAGCAATACTGGCAAAAAACTCCAAGACTTTCATTTTGGTGGTTTCGGCAAAGGCCCTGGGGCCCCAGAGGAACACATGGGTAGGAGGATCACTATTGGGCACCTGCCTGTATTCCAGGTACCCTTCCTGTACAAACTCCTCAGAGATGAGCTTCCTAGGGTCTTTATGTATGTAAGGATCCCTCCCACCACACAACCCTATGTTATTCAGTTTTTCCCAGATAATCTCCTCACTGACACAGTTTCCCTCCATGAAAATGACACCCAGTACCACTATGAGGAGGCCTGTCTTGGGCATACCCTGGACATCAGTCAGCATCCCATCATAGGTGATCCCCAGGGCAGTGCCAAGGATGTAGGAGTGGACAGAGGCGTCCACTTCTACCATATCAATGCCAAAGACCAGCTTCAAGCACTCAGAGGCCTCACTAAAGATCAGAGGGTAGTACTCATCATATGCTCTACCAACACACTCCAGCATTTCTGCTTTGGTAGTGAATGCCTTCATTCGATATTTGCAAAGCAGAAATTCCACCAAGTCATACACCTTTATGTACTGTGCATGGTGCAACAAATATAGTGGATCTTCCAGCTCTTCTGATGGTTTGATGGAAGCTTCCTCAGATGGGCCATCAGGAATGGAGGCCAGTGCCACACAGGGAGAGGAAGCTCTCTGAGGACTCTGGGGAGGACTTGGTATTCCACCACCATACACCTGATGGGAGGTGGTGCTTGTTTCCTCCTCATCTCCTTCAGCCGTGGTAGCCTGGGCATTGGCTAACTCCTGTTGGGCCTGACCACTGTCTTGGAGGTTGCAGCACTGGGTGTTATGGGGCTCAGCCATTATCACTTTCCTTGGTAACAACAGGCAGGAAGGACAGTCTCCCAATCTAAGCAGGGAGGATACACAGGCCTGATGGAGAAAGGGGAGGGTGAGTAGATTTTTATCACAGACCATGTCCCACTGCCTTCAAAATGCCTTCATGTTTCTTGAGATCTCCTGAGTAGAGCCCTCTAGTGGGACAAGGACTCTAAGCAATCCTAGAATCCTGAGAGCCTGAAACAGGAAGTGACCCAGCTGTTTGGAGTGCAGCCAGGTCTCAGAGGAGATAAACTCTTGGATACCATCAGAATTTTTGAGGCCCAGGAATATGGAGTGTCTATATTCTCGGTTGTTGGAACAATTGATTTATACTTGCAGGATGGGCATCCCTATCAGTTCTGAGGATACATAGTTTTGCTCTTCTACTGGAACTGAGGACACTGTCTCAGAGGATGATTTTCTTATCTTCCACTTTGGAATCATTGTAAGAGGTACTTACAACATCCCATGCATGCTAACTTCTAGTTGGTACCTGAGTTCACAAGCTTAAAAAGAAGGGAGAGAGGAACTGTGGGGGTGTAACCCTACTTAAGGTAAATGGTTTCTTGTGTGATCATTCTGGGCCCTCATGTTTCTCTGTCAAGGGCTGGCCACTGCCCTTATCCTGGCCTATAATAAACACTTCAGTGTTCACCTTTCTGGAAATTAGTAAAAGGGATTAATAGAGCTTCGTATCTGCCTACACCTGTTCAGATTAAATTACAAGAGATGAGACAATTTAATGGTTTTCATGTGTCCTGAGGTGTCAGATGTCAGACCTGCCCAACACTCACCTTGATCAGTGACCAGCACTGTACTGCTTCGCCTGATGGTCTGGGGCAGGTTTCTTTGAACCAAGAGCCTATTCCTGATATACAGTGGGAAGAGGAAATGTGGTGAGGTAAATCATCTATGATCTCTGATCTACCTCAGAGGTTACAGAAGGGCAGGTAGGGCACATTTCCCCTCTTGTATTAATGCAGGGCATCTTCAGTCCTCACCTTCAGTCCTGACACTCCTGAGATCTTCTCTCTGATGACTCCACTCAAACGCCTCTTCACCAGGTTTTTCAGCTCCCTGAGTCCAGTGACCTGAAAACAAGACAGGGTGTATAGCAAGACATCTCCACCCAGTACTGCCTGTGTGAGGTATCTTACAAGTGTGTGTGGTGTCCGTGACAATCATACAGTCTAGCACACACATAATCCTGGGACACTTTTTTTTTAACTATGGATACCCACTCTGGTCAATTTGCACTCCTTCATGACATCTGAGAAATGGCACATCCCTTTTTATCTGAGTGGGTTATCCTGGATTGTTCACATGGCTTGAGCTCATCTGGGGTAATATTGAGTTTTGTTAAGGCCACATGAGCTTTATTCAACTGACTTCATCCTGACAGCTTCCTTTATGTGCAAATGACACAAGACCACATCTCGCTGAAGACTCCCACCTTCCTACCCAAGGTACAAGTAAGCATGCCACTTAATGCCTCTGAATGTTGCCCTCAGAACGTTATCAGGCATTACAGTGCCTATGTTCTGTACTGTGGACACATAGAGTCCTGAGAATACATGTCTGTGCTATGGCTAATCCTGGGTCTTCTCTTTGTTGACTATAAGATATTCCTTCTGCCAACAGGACATCACCCCTGGGATCAAAGA
This sequence comes from Arvicanthis niloticus, assembly GCF_011762505.2. Classification (NCBI taxonomy): domain Eukaryota; kingdom Metazoa; phylum Chordata; class Mammalia; order Rodentia; family Muridae; genus Arvicanthis; species Arvicanthis niloticus. The sequence goes on from NC_047679.1 coordinate 33,644,027, forward strand.
CTTCACCTCCTAGAGAAATATCAGAACAAATCAGGAAGCATAACAGAGACGCAGTCGCAATGCCCATGTAAACAGAAATATCCAGAAAACTATAAGTGAGGTGGCCAGGTTTTGTGGCATCCCTTGCCGTGGGTGGGTTTGTACATTTTCTCACATTTAGTTCTCACAATCATAACTGAAACTCACCTAGACTGCATACAAACCATGGACACCTCCTCTGGTAACCTTTATGTGGCTCCCTCTGCTGCTCTGATAATATCCTTCTGTAGATAGGCCCGCCGTCCTTGGAGAGGGGAGAGAAGGGATAATAAAGCATATCTGTATAACAGTGAGTGTCTTAAGGGCCACAAAGCTTATGAGAGCAAGTGAGAAAAAAGTGTCAATGTTTGACTATGTAGTGTGCTGTCCCTAGTGGACCCTAGATTTTGCATTTGTCTAGTGATGCATCCTACTCCTCTTTACCATGGACCTCAGAAAAATGTTCTGACCTTATATCTACTGAGGTCAAAGTAGACTACTCCACTTACGACTCCAAGGGTTCTTGCCATATCAGTTTGTGGGGCCTTGGCCCTCTGTTTTTCAATTGATCCAAAAAGAAGTAAGTAATTCTGAGTGCCATTGGAGGATAGAAACTTACTGCTATAAAAGCATCCCACCCAGTTAGGTGAGGATTTTGGATCAAGCTACAGGACTCTTCAGTATAGCACACACCACAACAGTCAACTCATATTATCTGTCGACTCACTGTACAGAAAGGATGCTCTGTATGCAATGTGGAATTCCATTAACTCTGATAGTAAGGCAGTCTACAAGCTCAAAAAAGAAAATGTTCTGTGTCCTGCAAGTCCTTACATATACATGTAATGGTACGGCAGGTGTACTGGACCAAAAATAATGGTTCCTGTTTCTTTCAGGTGAGCCAGTCGTTACAACAGGATTGACTCAGGCTGTCTGCATTGTATAGGGCATCTGAATTGCACCAGCAGCTTACACTTGAGTCAGGAAGAGACCAAGTCCTGCCTCCTCCAGGAAGTTTTAAAAATGCCATCTATACTTTAACCAACGGCTGGAAACCAGACTGGGCAAACATCTGATTCCTACAAGGGCCCAACCTGTGTGTCTACTAGACAGCAGAGCTGAAGCTGCTTTATCTGGGGACTTTCTGTTATGATAAGGGGCTTTGTAGTCTACTGTACACTCACCTGGACCCTGAAAGCTTGTATCACCCCTCCCAGAACATGAAAGCTCTGTTATGACACCTCCCTAAGCACCTAGATGTAGGTATTGCAGAGAGGGATTCATTCCCTTAAGTGAGAACTGGAGCATTCTCTAAATTCCAGAAATCACACAAAATGTTTGGAGTCTTCCAAATGACCTGCAGTTGGAGAAGCTCACTCCTACCAACCCAGAGGGTTTTGCTGCAAGCCTCTCAAAGGAATACAATGTTGCTTGATTATCTGGCCCTTTCTTTCTCTCTTGGATGAGGCTTCTGCAGCCAACTCACAGAGAACATGTTAACTGACAACATATTCCTCTCTGCAATCTTCCTAAAGGTCTCCTAGATAATGATTCCCAGGTAAAGGAAGGGAAGAGGCCCATTCCTCCAAATGGACCCACTGAACTACAACTTAGGTACCCTCTCGATCAGTATTTTTAAACCTTCCTAATGCTGAGTATGTTTAATAGAGTTTCTCATGTGGTTGTCACCCACAACCATCAAATTATTTTGGTTGCTATTCCATAACTATACTTTTGCAACTGCTATGATTCATAATGTAAACATCTTCTATGCCGGGTATCTGATATGTAACCCCAAAAGGGGTATGACCCAAAAGTTGACATCCACACTGGTAGCCTGCCAGGGGCCTTAGAAACAGACCCACAGGCAAGTTACAGAGCCTGAATGTGAAGCTACCACTTGGGCTGATGTAACTATTAAAAACTGTTTTTCTTTGTCTTTGACAGTGAGCACAGGCTGATTCCTGCATCTGGGGCCATGATTACTGCCCAGTGATTATGTTACGTGGCCCTTTCTCTGAACTGCAGCTTCTATGGTCCACTCTCAGATCTAACTTCCTCCCTGAATGTGATGTAAACCTCCTTCTGGGAACTCCTTAAAAACACCTGTGTTCATGGTGCAAGAAGATGAACTCAGCAAGCAGCTCATGCCAAAATGCATGGCATACTCCATGCAATAATAACTGAAAGGTGAAATCTGCATTCCTATTGCACCTTATACCCTGATGGAGACCTTTGGCCTCGTGTAAGCTGACACACACACACACAAACACAACACAACACAACACAGCACACGCACACGCACACGCACACGCACACGCACACACACAAACCTGGCATTTCTGTCTTTCTACAAGGAGTATCACAAGATGATGCTGAGTCCTGGAACTCCCTATATGCAATCTGGAATCTTGGATACAGGCCTAGTTCCCACAGAACTGCCCCCACTTGGATTAAGTCCCTGAAATGATACAAGGTAGCTAAGTTGTATGAGAATAACCATCTAGAAACCAGCTACCAACACACACTCTCTTCTCCCATTTTTACTTTAAAATGATTGCTGATCCCTGGTTTCTGAAGTGGTGCCTATGCTCAGAGTCCTCACAGAGTGAAGACGATGAGGCTTATTTCATAAAAGGCCTGTGTTTGGTGGAGTTCACATTTGCCATCCTAGAGGCTGTGGGGTCACTCATCCCCAAGCAGAGGTTTTACAATACATTCCTGGGAACTCGTTTCACCCAGGATAGTATTCCAGCTCCTTCTCTCACAAAAGAACTTAAAATAGTGACTATCCTGACTCTTCAGGTATCATGGAGCAAGGATCTAGATCCTACCAGTGAGCTCTACTTGGAGCTATGCTAACAATAGGGGATGTCTCTTTCCCAAAGACAAAATCCTGGGCAGGAAGAGATATTTTCTCAGGGGAAATATGTGTGTCAAAAGTTTTGTTCTTTTCCCGAAATTCTTTCCTCAACTGGCACAGTGAGGACTTGCAAAATGGCACCAAGTCCACAAAGTCACCTGATATAAAAGGCTGACCAATCACTCTATCTCAAAAATCAGCCCAGAAATTTCCTAAAAAAATTAGGACCTCACAAAACATTCCCAAATTGCCCATGTCACCAGGTAGATATGGCTGTTGAGTGTCTCATTACCTAAAGTGAGCACTGAGGCAGGCTTGAAACTCACTGAACCTCACCAAATGGCCTTCAGGCTCCCAAGTCCTCCCACATGCAAACTGTCACCGAGGTTCTTTACACTAAGGAGGCTCCTGTTTCCTTCAGGATCCCAAAGGGATACAAACCTAATTAATTCTTTGAGCCTATGACTCCTGGATCCATCTTCAACCAGCCACTCCACGAGTTCACTCCACACTAAAACTGTCACCTGATCCTGCCTTTCTGGGAACCTGTAAAAGGATGCATAAAGACAGAGTCCAGGATGAAATGGGGTATGGGCTCATTCCCGCGAAGCTGCCCCTACTTGCTGAGGATATACCATGCATACGGTATTATCTGGGTCCCACTGACCCAACCCACCCTTCCACAGTCCACTCTCAGCTACTAGTTTGACACAGCCAACTGTTCCGTAGCTTTTCCCCATGCATGCTTCAAAATGGCAACTTTACGCAGTCTCTAGAATCGAGGAATAAGAACCTAGTTCCCCCCAGGTTACCCTACTGGGACCTAAGCAGGCTAAAGGAGGCGTCTGTATTATGTACAAACCTTCAATCCTGGTAGGTTTAGGGATGAACTCAAAATTCTTACCTCTACTGGCTCGGCTCCGCGACCTCCCTTCCAGATGGCTCACAAAATGGCGCTGAGTCCACAAAGTCACCGGAAATGAACGGCTGGCGAGGTGCTCTACATCACCCGTCAGCACACAGGTTCCTTTAACTTCAGGGACCTCACAAAACGTTCCGGAAGCCCCATGTCACCAGATATATGACTGTGGAGGGACTCACATGCCCAAGTCCTCACTGAGGCATGCCTTAAACCCGGAGAAGCACAACAACCAGTCCCCAGGCTGCCCACCAGTATGGACACTGGAAGCCAAGCTCTTTCCAGTAATGGGGCGCCTGTTTGATTCCTGATCCCAAGGCCATCAGGAAGTGGCTTAGTTGTCTGAGCCTGTGGGTCCGGGATCCAGCATAAAATATCCAGTCGTCAACTTTCAGTCAGAATGAAAATGTCACCTGATCTAGCATTTTGGGGAACCTCAGAAATGGTGCCTAAGGACAGAGTCCCAGATTAAATGTGGTAGGGGCTCATTCCCAGGAGGGTGCTCCTATACTTGGTGAGGTTATATCATTAATAATACCATATTATCTGGGTCACTCTGACCCAACCCATGCTTCCATTGTCCAGAATTAGCTACTAGTTTGATACAGCCAACTATTGTTCAGTTTTTCCTCACAAACTTTTTTTAAAAAAAATTAATTTTAGATAGTCTCCAGAATTGGGAAGGAAGGAACTTATTGCCAAGAGGTTGTTACACTGGCAACTAGGCAGGCTGAAGGGATGAAGCTATATTATTTGGGGAACATCAATCCTAAAAAGGTTTGAAGTGAACCCGGAATTCTTACTTCAACTGTCAGAACAAGGTGACCTCCATTCCAGGCTTCTAACATAATGCTGCCAACTTCACAACATCACCAGACACTAAAGGCTGGAGAGGAGCTCCATATCACATGTCATCACAGAGGATTCTTTAATCTCAGAAACCTAACAAAATGTCCCTGAGGCCCCCATGTCATGAGACATATATGTCTGGGTAGGGACTCATACGCACAGGTTAGCACTGAGGCTTGCATTAATCCCAAAGAACCCCAGTAAACCGACTTCAGACTCCTTTGTCCTCCTATATGGATAATGCAGACCAGGCTCAATCTACTGAGTGGACAACTAGTTACTTCAGGAACCCTCTAGGATACATACCAAGCTTAATTTTCTGAGGCTGTAGATCCTGGATTCCCTTCTGAAAACCCACTCCCCACCTTCTATCCAGACTAAAATGGTCACATGAGACTGCACTTCTGGGAACCTCTGAAATGGTGCCTAAAGACAGAGTCCACTGAGAAGGAACAGTGGTGGCTTCTTGCCACAACTCCTGTCCTTTTTAGGTGCAGCTCACATTAGTAACTTTATATTATGTGCGATGCTCTCAAAAAGGCAATGTGTCCATAGTTCACTCTTAGGTATTCTTTTCACTCAGCCACCTATTCTAGAGCTTTTTCTCAAGGAATGTTTGACAATGGAACCTATACATACATACTCTCTAGAAAGGAGAGGCAAGCAGCTCATTCCTACAGCTGAACTATTTGTTTCTCCACAGAGCCCAGGGATGAATCTGCAGGCTTTAGGTACTGTTTATCATGGAAAGACTATTAACCAGTCAACTCTAATCTCTTAACTGGAATGAAAGGGCACTGTGTGGCAGTCTCTTGTTTAGAAAGTTCACAGAATTGCTCTCAGTGGTCTAAGTCTCTGATTGTGACAGAATGTGGAGGAGCTCCTTCCTGAAGTTTATCACTGAGGCAGCCTATAGACTCCAGAACCATGTAAATTGATTGGCTCTGTGTTCCCCAAGTCCCTAGATAAAGATACCAAAGCTTGGGCACAGTCTCATTCCCACTACCTCTATACCCAAATAGTACCCAAATAGTCTACCTCTAAAAGGACGCTAAATAACTTGATTGCCTGGGTCTGTTCATCTGGAATCTGACTTCTACTCTAAATTATCTTTAATGTAGTTCTATCTGGAATCTATTCCAAAGTTTCATCTTGACTGTAAATGTCACATGCTCCCTCTTTGCCAAAAATTGTTAAGAGCACCTATTGTCACGATCTCTGGAGAGGAAATGCTATGTGCTCATTGCCAAGTAATAGTCTTTCTTCAGTGTAAACCACAGCACTGCCCTGTTTTCCATTATCTTCTGGACCTTTCTGCAGAGCCTAGCACCCACACTCTTCTCTCAGGTCCTACCTCACCCTGCAAACAGTCAAAGCCCTTTTCCATTTCCCGAATGTATAAAAAAAGCAGGGAGGGTGTCCTGTGTTTGCTCCCCAGGATTGGAGGGCTAAAGGCTCACAGACCCATTCCTCCACGTTGAGCCTTATGTTCCTTTGTTTCTCACAGGAGTTTATCTGTAGATTTTGGGGTCCCTCTGTGGTTCTTCAGATATGAATCTACAGGTCTGACTATCTGTGTCTCTGGAAATCATGAAAATTTCCCCTTCACTAGAGTTAAGGGAAAATTGACTAGACCTAGGGAAAGGTCATGGGTAGGTTTGGTAATAAACTGACATCAGAGGTGCCACTGTATCCTTTGGGATTCTTCCCTCTGCATCTGAGCTCCTTTGAGTATGAAAATAGGACCTGGGAATTTTACAACACAGTTAACGGCTTCTCCAAATTTGGGGGTATGTATGAAACTGTGTATTTGAGGATCATTTATGTTATTTGATCCTAGAAAATGTAGAGCAGAGCTAGATTAGTTAATATAGTTCTTTCTAGATTGACATTTTTGTACACTCTAAGTTTTATGGCGATATCCTAATAAGAATCAATATAATTTAAGCACACACACACAAACACACACACACAAACACACACACACAAATACACACACACACACACACACACACACACACACACACACACACACACACACACAAAGGCTTCTTGGATTTAGCTGATGTTCTTGTTGAGAAATCAATCTAAGGTCAGTCTAGTAAGCCAAGGAAACCTGGGTGAGTGTACAGACTGAATGAATTCTGAGTGAGCCTGTATTGGTTGACAAGGTGACAGTCATATCTTGGATTCTAGTTCCTCAGACACACAGACTGATGATAACAGACAAATACTTCTTTTATATCAAGTAAAAATTTGTCCATGTGTATAAAAACAGACCACTACTGCTTCCTCTTCCAAGAGGACTGCAACCTGAGACTGATCATCAAAGAACATCCAGGAGGATGCGTGAAAGATAGTTCTAATTCATCAGAGTGAAAATATCCCACATATCCAAGATTTTCTGTACATTTGTCTGTGTCTCTATTTTTTTATTCACATGCCAGTTATGATCCAGGAACCAAGCTGTGGTGGCTACAGTGGATATATTACACTAATATAAAAATTGAACATGTAATCAATATCTTAATACAGTGTGGTCAGAAATTAAACCATGAAAAAAAACATAAGCTAACATTTGTTCATTCCAGAGGAATTGTTACTAAGTGTGTAGCAATCCCTTAATTCATGTAGGTGTTTTGTTTTGTAACAGGAACCTGATTATTTCTTTGTATTCAGAGAAGTGTTCCTCTTCCTCTTCTTGACTCTCTTCCTCTCCTTCCTCCTTCACTGACTCAACTTAGAGATATGGCTGATAGGGCATCTTTAATGATGGAACTGAAAGTGTGGCACACAGACCTCAGGTACCCATATCTGAGGTACCCTGTGGAGATGCTGGGTGTGGTGCATGGGAGGTCTCCTCTGCCAGAAGGCCATGGTCTTGGTCAACAATGCCCTATCCTGATGGCACCCTGATCCATTGTGCACCTTATATTTGTTACCATGTGAACAGGGGTTGGCCATGCCAGCCAGTGCAGTCAATTCCTCTATGGTCAATATACTTACTGGCAGGACTTGAGCAGTTTCAGCTAGGGCTTATTGGATCCCAAGCAGTAGCTGTTCTCCTACAGGGGCCAGAGCAGGTGGTGACAGGGTCTTCAGATGCAGGAGGAACCACACTCCGTAGTGCTGCCATTCCCACCTGCACTAGCCAGGGTGATGGAGCCAGGGCAGGTTTTAGAACTAGTGAACTCCTGATAACCACACAGTCAAGACAAAATAAAGAACCCCAGGACAGAGCATGAGGGGAAGATGGGAGCAGCAGCAAAGGCAGCTTCTGGAGAGAAGTCTTAAACCTAGTTATTTCTGACCCATTATCACAAGTAAAATACATCACTAGTTCAACACCAGTGTTTAAAAATGCCTTCACCTTTAATTCAGAGTTTGCAGTTTTCTTTTCTTCTTCCTTTACCCTTCCCCATTGTCTGCTATTGTTTGCCTGACTGAGCCTTTTGTTTTTCCATTTATTACAATATTGAAGTTAAAGAAAAATATATTTACATTATATGTGATTTTTGACAGAAAATTTCTGCAACATACTGGTTCATATTTTATTTAAAGCAGGCTTTGGGTATAGGAAGCAGAAGCCTGACTCCTAAGGAAACAGCTGAGGGTTCTGGAAGAGAGAGGTGCATGCACTTGGACCTCAAATAGAGCAGGAACCTTTAGGCAGTAGATGATATAGAGGCTATGGAGGGGTGCTGCCTACTATCTTGATCACCATGGTCACTCAATCTGCTTTCATATAGAACCCAGGATGACCAGCCCAGGGCGGTACCACCCACAATGGGCTACCCTCTCCTATCAATAATTAATTAAGACAATGCTCAAAGCCTTAACTATAATCCAATCCTATGTAGCTATTTTCTTAATTGAGGTTTCCTGCTTTCAAAGGATTTCAGCTTGTGTCAAGCTACATAAAACTATCTGGAACAGTATGGTCCCTCAAACCACCTTTGTATCAGTTGTAGTCTCTCTTTCAAAGTCGTCTGTTAAGTTATAAATCTGTCCATGGGTATAAATTCCTTTTACAGATAACAAAATCAGTCTCCACATTTCAGCGTAATCAACCAAGTACAGCAAATCACCTACCAAGTCAGTGTGCAATCCTAGCACACTGGAAGGTAGACTGTGTAGGTTTCTAGCTACCTAAATCTCAGCCTTGTTTGAGCACCCCAGACCAAGGTGCACTTCTCTCAGGGGATAAGGCTGTGCTGCTCTGTAGGCAGGAACCTTTTAAAATGCACCCTGCTTCATGGAGGGCAGGGAAACTTTCTGGTTTCCAGAGGCAGAAAGAAGGTCAGAAAAGGAGTAGGAGCAGCCAGGAAGGATGGATAGGTACAAAAGACATGATTGTGAAGAGGGGCAGTAATGAGGACATTTATTGAGACTTTGACAAAAAAAAACTTGACATCTGTGTACTCACTTATCCAGGACATAGTCACAGACAATTGCCAAATTATTTTTGACTCGTGCAGTAATCTTTCAAAAAGGTATTTTTTTAAATTTTAAATAATATATTTTTAAAAGAATGTTAGATAATAAGAAGTTTAGCTTTTATGAGTTCAACATTGTTTTCTGTGCCTTTACTCAGTATGTAAGTCACAGGTTGGTAATCTTCTGGAAGCTTGGAGGAGCACTTTGAGGTTTGATTCTTACTCTAAAATTTATTTGAAATTTAACTGGACTACTATTTTAATAGAAAATAGATTCTTCTCTTATACAATACATCCCGACCAGAATTTTTACTCCATACATGCCATACAGCTCCTCTCCTACCAGCGCAGACCCTGATCCAGTCCCCATTGGATTCCTCTTCCATAAATTGCAGACCTCCAAGGACAACTATGACCAAACGTTACAAAAGGAAATACAGTAAGCCAAGGTAAACATCTCCCTGGTCCAGGATAAACAAGAAAACCCAATAGGAGGAGAAGAGGTGAAAGTGCAGCACAAAGAGTCTGAGATACATCCTCTCCCACTGTGAGCAATCTCTCAAGACCAACAAGATGACATCCATAACATGTAGAGCAATTTTAATCCAGCAACATGGCTGCTCTGCCAAGGGATCCAACCCAAAGGCCTTCTAGATCTGTGTCGTATAGCTGGAATGACATACATTTCATCCCTCTGGCTGTAATGCAGACACATTTCCTGCACAACTTCAGTCTCAAACAAAGGGTGGTAAAGTTATTTTGTAGAAAGAAGTAGCCATGTTTGAAAGTGAAGTTGAATTGAGGGGCAGACAAAGTAACAAATCAGAGAAATATTTGAAACTATGAGTGAGAGAAAAAATATTCCCAACTCTCAGGAAACAAAAGGAGGCTGCTTAAGAGAGACAAGGTATGGGAGGCAGTTTCACAGAGAAAGCTTGGAGGTGGAGAGATAAAAACCAAGAGAGTGAGAAGCAAGATGATTAGAACAAATTACAGAGGAAGTTTGAGGTCAAGAAGAGGAATTCAGCCAGAAGGCAAAGAAGCAAGTGTGAATCTTTAACAGTGAAGAAAAATTGAGGCCAGAATAACTGAGTTGACAAAGGTGTTTACAATACAAAGAACAGGAAACAGTTATGTACATATACACATACACATACACATACACATACACATACACATACACATACACATACACATACACATACACATACACATACATATCTGTTCTTGAATCCCTAAACCCTACCCACTCCCTGACCTTCTCTTTACTAAAACACCCTTGGTCTCTGGATTTTAGCTTTATTATTATTTACTTAACAGCTAATGCCTGTTGATACTTGAATGGCTACATCACCTAAATGTGTACCTCATGAGTGACTGGACATTGTGATCTTAAAAAAGATCAGGTGGAGTAGAAGATGACATACAAACCTTGCTAGATGCTATGTGTCTAAGACTCCCACAATGCCTTGGTTTACACCATTGACATAGGGTGTTTGCCTCACTCCACCCCTCTGCAAAACTTATGTTCTAGTGCTAATGGTCCTAAAGAACTCCTAACTGTATTGATAGAGCTGTGGTTCCTACCCAAAATCTATCAAGAGAAAATGATGGCTCTGGCTTCAAATATGTCTCTCTGTCTGTCTGTATGTATGTACGTATGTATCACTTTTCTGAAGGTAAAGATACATCTGGCTTCAGCCAATGCCACACTGTCTGGAGACGACCTTAATATGAATGGGAAACCAGTCAAGACTTTTGTGATAGAAACTCTATTAGCCATTTTTAGTTGTGGTTTTCATTTGTTAACCACACGAAGACACTAACAGTTTAAGACAATCAAAACTTTATTTTATTCTTGTTTTTAAATTATTCCCGAGGTTTTTCCCATTGCCCAGGAAAATCCTATTTCAATGTCACTTGTCTATTGTGGCATTTTACAAATTAAGACAGAAGTCATTCTAATTTGGTTTCAAAATAATGAAATTCTTCAAACCAGGAAAAACAACAGTGCATGAACTACAAATGACTGAAACTTAAAACTAGTGGACCTGGTAGTAATTGTGTTAGCAATTTGAAAGAGCAAGAATCCTAAAGTGACCTAAACAGAATAAAAGTAGAATGCTCCATGGTCTCCTCCCACCAGCTCTAAAGTGAGGGTACAATACTCGATTAGTGGCTTGGTCTGACCTGATGTTAGAAGGGAATTGCCAGTGAACTAGGATGTGCCCAGGTCAGACCTGTTGAAGCATGCGTTGATAGATCCAGGTCTGGACCCTGTCTATCTCATCTTCCAAAGCCTCTGCATACCTTTCAGGGTAGGCTGTGGGGTGAGTTTTAGCAATACTGGCAAAAAAACTCCAAGACTTTTCATTTTGGTGGTTTCGGCAAAGGCCCTGGGGCCCCAGAGGAACACATGGGTAGGAGGATCACTATTGGGCACCTGCCTGTATTCCAGGTACCCTTCCTGTACAAACTCCTCAGAGATGAGCTTCCTAGGGTCTTTATGTATGTAAGGATCCCTCCCACCAACACAACCTTATGTTATTCAGTTTTTCCCAGATAATCTCCTCACTGACACAGTTTCCCTCCATGAAAATGACACCCAGTACCACTATGAGGAGGCCTGTCTTGGCATACCCTGGACATCAGTCAGCATCCCATCATAGGTGATCCCCAGGGCAGTGACAAGGATGTAGGAGTGGACAGAGGCATCCACTTCTACCATACTCAATGCCAAGACCAGCTTCAAGCACTCAGAGGCCTCACTAAAGATCAGAGGGTAGTACTCATCATAATGCTCTACCAACACACTCCAGCATTTCTGCTTTGGTAGTGGAATGCCTTCATTCGATATTTTGCAAAGCAGAAATTCCACCAAGTCATACACCTTTATGTACTGTGCATGGTGCAACAAATATAGTTGGATCTTCCAGCTCTTCTGATGGTTTGATGGAAGCTTCCTCAGATGGGCCATCAGGAATGGAGGCCAGTGCCACACAGGGAAGAGGAAGCTCTCTGAGGAACTCTGGGGAGGACTTGGTATTCCACCACCATACACCTGATGGGAGGTGGTGCTTGTTTCCTCCTCATCTCCTTCAGCCGTGGTAGTCTGGGCATTGGCTAACTCCTGTTGGGCGACCACTGTCTTGGAGGTTGCAGCACTGGGTGTTATGGGGCTCAGCCATTATCACTTTCCTGGTAACAACAGGCAGGAAGGACAGTCTCCCAATCTAAGCAGGGGAGGATACACAGCCCTGAGGAGAAAAGGGAGGGCGAGTAGATTTTTATCACAGACCATGTCACACTGACTTCAAATGCCTTCATGTTCTTGAGAATCTCCTGAGTGAGAGCCCTCTAGTGGGACAAGGACTCTAAGCAATCCTACAATCCTGAAAGCCTGAAACAGGAAGGACCCAGCTGTTTGGAGTGCAGCCAGGTCACAGAGGAGATAAACTCTGGATACCATTAGAATAATTGAGGCCAGGGAACTGGAGTTGTCTATTTCTCGGTTGGTTTGGAACAATTGATTTATACTTGCAGGATGGGCATCCCTATCAGTTCTGAGGATACATAGTTTTGCTCTTCACTGGAACTGAGGACACTATCTCAGTGGATGATTTTTATCTTCCACTTTGGAATCACTGTAAGAGATGCTTACAAAATCACATATATGCTAATTCTAGTTGGTACCTGAGTTCCCAAGGTAAAAAAAAGGGAGAGAGGAACTGTAAGGTGGTAAACCTACTTAAGGTAAATGGTTTCTTGTGTGATCATTCTGGCCCTTTGTTTCTCTCTGTCAAGGCTGGACACTGCCCTTATCCTGGCCTATAATAAACACTTCAGTGTTCACCTCTCTGGAAATTAGTAAAAGGGGATTAATAGAGCTTCGTATCTGCCTACACCTGTTCAGACTAAATTACAAGAGATGAGACAATTTAATGGTTTTTCATGTGTCCTGAGGTGTCAGATGTCACCACCTGCCCAACACTCCTTGATCAGGGACCAGCACTGTATGCTTCTCCTGATGGGTCTGAGGCAGGTTTCTTTGAACAAGAGCCTATTACTGATAACAGTGGCAAGAGGAAATGAGGTGAGGTAAATCATCTATGGCCTCTGATTACCTCAGAGCTTACAGGAGGGCAGGTAGGGCACATTTCCCCTCTCGTATTAATGCAGGGCATCTTCAGTCCTCACTTCAGTCCTGACACTCCTGAGATCTTCCCTCTGATGACTCCACTCAAATGACCTTTCACCAGGTTTTTCAGCTCCCTGAGTCCAGTGACCTGAAAAAAAAGACAGGGTGTATAGCAAGACATCTCCACCCAGTACTGCATGTGTGAGATATTGGACAAGTTTGTGTGGGGCTGTGAAAATCATACATCTAGGACATACATCATCCCGGGACCCTTGATTTTAACTATGGATACCAACTCTGGTCAATTTGCACTCCTTCATGACATCTGAGAAATGGCACATCCCTTTTTATCTGAGTGGGTTATCCTGGATTGTTCACATGACTTGAGCTCATCTGGGGTGATACTGGGTTTGGTTAAGGACCACATGAGCTTTATTCAACTGATTTCATCCTGACACTTCCTTTATGTGCAAATGAACACCAGACCACATCTCGCTGAAGACTCCCACCTTCCTACCCAAGGTACAAGTAAGCATGCCACTTAACGCCTCTGAATGTTGCCCTCAGACGTTATCAGTCATTACAGTGCTATGTTCTGTACTGTGGACACTAGAGTCCTAGAAACATGTCTGTGATATGGCTAATCCTGGGACTCATCTTTGTTGCCCATAATTTGTTTTTCTGCCAACAGGACATCACCCCTGGGATCAAAGACTTCACCTCCTAGAGAAATACAGAACAAATCAGGAAGCATAACAGAGACGCAGTCGCAATGCCCACGTAAACATAAATATCCAGAAAAATTATAAGGGAGGTGGCCAGGTTTTGTGCATCCCTTGCTGTGGGTGGGTTTGTACATTTTTCACATTCAGTTCTCACCATCATAACTGAAACTCACTAGACTGCATACAAACCATGGACACCTCCTATGGTAACCTTTATGTGGCTCCTCTGCTGCTCTGATAATATCCTTCTGTAGATAGGCCCGCAATCCTTGGAGAGGGAGAGAAAGGGATAATACAGCATATCTGTATAACAGTGAGTGTCTTAAGGGCCACAAAAGTTTATGAGAGCCAGTGAGAAAAAAAAGTGTCAATGTTTGACTATGTAGTGTAGCTGTCCTAGTGAACCCTGTAGATTTTCGCCTTGACTAGTGATGCAACTACTTCTCTTTACCATGGACCTCAGAAAAATGTCTGACCTTATATCTAATGAGGTCAAAGTAGACTACTCCACTACGACTCAAGGTTCTTGCCATATGAGTTTGTGGGGCCTTGGCCCTATGTTTTCAATTGATCCAATAAGAAAGTATGTTATTCTGAGTGCATTGGAGGATTAGGAAACCTTACTCCTATGAAAGCATTTGCCACCCAGTTAGGTAAGGATTTGGTTCAGGCTACAGGACTCTTCAGTATAGCACACACCACAAACAGTCAAAACATGAATATTATCTGTCGACTCACTGACAGAAAGGATGCTCTGTATGCAATGTGGGAATTCCATGAACATCTGATAGTAGGCAGTCTACAAGCTCAAAAAAATAAAATGTTCTGTGTCCTGCAAGTCCCTACCCAACATGTAATGGTATGGCAAGTGTTACTGGACAAAAAAATGGATTCCTTTTCTTTCAGGAGAGTCAGTCGTACAACAGGATTGACTCAGGCTGTCTGCATTGTAA